>NW_019154140.1:5529221-5677511 GCF_002288905.1 Enhydra lutris kenyoni
TTTGTGCTCCGTTGCTCCACCGCTTGCCGGGGGCCGGCCCCTCCCCCCGCGGTCTATCTTCCCGTTGCTTTGGATTCACTTCTCCGCCCGTCCTACCTTTCAGAAAGTGGTTGATTTTCTGTTTCTAGAGTTGCTGTTCTTCTTCTCTTCGATCTCCCGTTGGATTTGTAGGTGTTTGCAATCTTTAGATAAGCTGTCTAGCTGATCTCCCGCTACCTGAAGTAGTCTCAGCCTGCTACTTCTCCGCCATCTTGACTCCTCCCCTCCCCTATTTTACATTCTTGAAATAAACCTGAAATTCCTGAAATAACAAATGTTTATTATTATTATTTTAACCTACGTCTGAATTCTGTCTTTTTAATTGTTCATTTAGAACCTGTGTCTGCTTTTATTTGTTATATTGGTCATTTTTTCTTCCTTGAAGTTATCATATAATGTGTTGGGATATCCCTCCATCCTCAACCCCCAGTAAACAACAGTGTATTCCAAATGCTGATCCATGGAAAAGTTCTCAGAAGTCCCTGGTATGAGATAAATAAGGAAAATATAATGGGTTTAAAAACCCAATTTGATTTAATTTAAAGGATAGTCCTTAATCCTGAAATTATGTATTCTTTATGTTCTCGGTGTTAGAGTTTTTTTTTTTTAATTGAAGTGTAGTTGACATAGAATGTTATATTATCAATGATAGAATTTATTTTCTTGCAAAATGACTGTGATGACAAGTGCTAATAGAAAAGAATGTTTTTGCTACGAAAAATAGAAAGCTGGTAATTCCATGTTGGTCTTTCCAAATTTTCCTTTAGCTTTCATGGTTTGTGAAATCCAAAAGTTTGAAAACCATCTCTAGAACAATTTGCACAGCGTGTGGTTAACTATGAACTTGTTTGTGTCTTGGGAATTGGATTATTCTGAAGCAATGTTTAAGTGTTTGAGGACATGGGCTTTGAGCCATGTGACTTCCAGCTGTTACTCATCCATCCCAAGAATAATTTGCCTCAGTTGTAGAATATGGCTAAGAAGGGTATCTCATTGGTCTGCTGTGTGGTAAATATGTTACAAAGTACTTAGCATAATGTTACGCATATAGTAAGGATATTAGCTATTTACATTACTAATATTTTGACATTTTTCTCTTCATTAAATATATTTTGTCCTTAAAAGCTTTTCTGTTTTTGATTACCTTAAAACATGTTTTAATGGAAATATAACATATATATTGAGAAGTACATAGATCAAAGCATATCACTTGATGAATTAAAGCAAACTGAACATACCCATGTAACCACCTAGGCCAAGACATAGAATACTACCGGCATTTCAAGAACCTACCTATAGAGATACACACAGCAATGAAAATTAACTGTTCTTCCCAAAGGTAATCAATATTCTGATTATTAATGCCACAGATTATTTTGCCTGTTTTTGAGGTTCTTGCATATAGAAGCGTATAATATACATTCCTTTTTTTTTTTTTTTTTTTTTGGCTGGAGTCCTTTGCCTAACATTGTGGGTTTTTTTTTTTTTTAAGATTTTATTTATTTATTTATAGCACAAGTAGGTAGAGCGGCAGGCAGAGGGGAGGGAGAAGCAGGCTCTCTACTGAGCAGGGATCCCGATGTGGGGCTCAATCCTAGGACCCTGGGATCATGACCTGAGCCGAACGCAGCTGCTTAACCAGCTGAGCTACCCAGAAGCCCCTAACATTGTATTTTTTTTTTTTAAGATTTTATTTATTTATTTGACAGAGAGAGATCACAAATAGGCAGAGAGGCAGCAGAGAGAGAGAGGGGGAAGCAGGCTCCCTGCTGAGCAGAGAGCCCGATGATGTGGGGCTCGATCCCAGGACCCTGGGATCATGACCTGAGCTGAAGGCAGAGGATTTAACCCACTGAGCCACCCAAGCGCCCCTAACATTGTATTTTTGAGATTCATGTGTGTCTCGGTATGCAGCTATAGACTTCACAGGTTTATTGCTCTCTAGTATTCAACTGTATGCAGCAAACATGATTTATTTATTCATTCTGATGTTGATGGACACTTAGCTTGTTTCCAATTTCATGATCAGTACCATCAAGTTATCATTATTTTATCAGTCTTTTGGAGAACCAACTCTTGGATTTATTAATATATAGTTTAGTTAGCCTGCTGGTTTTAGGCTAACTAATCCAAGTCAGCTCTTATCTTTCTCTTTCTCCCTGCAACACTTCCCACTGAACTTGATTGAATACCTTGTTCGTGGACTTTGATTTGGTAAGGATGTGTCTGCTTGTCTCAAGCAGACTCTTTCATGATGTGAAGTCTAATCCTGTTAGGAAGAAAACTTGGGTATATTTTCCTGAACACAAGTGGATTGCTTCTAAATATTAGTTCATGGTGTTGTGAGTTTTCATCTTTCTCTTTCTTTATACTGTTTCCAGCGGGGAGTTGGGAAAGGCTCCCCAACGGCTGTAGCCAATTCTGTGTGAAGCTGGAGATCGGCTAATCGCATCCGCCCTCTGTTTCACTTCTCCATCCGTCCTTCTGCCCATCCATCCATTCTTCCGTCCATCTTCCCATCCCTGCATCCATCCAACATTAGTATGTGTGAGAAATACCCCCAGGGGCTAAAAATTTAGGTGAACAAGGTAGGTATGGACAAGAGGTAGCCACTGAAGGAATTCAACAGGGACTGATAAGACCAAGTTGCATTTTAGAGAGGCCGTTCTGACTGTAATGTGGAGAATGGATTTCCATGAAGTGAATTAGTTTAGGAGCAGTTCTTCAGAGGAATGGGTGACCTTTACGTGCTTACTGCTCAGGGGTTGCTGCTAAGAAATGGCAGCCGTGCCCACAAAGAAACACTTTTTAATTACATAAAGGCTTTGCCATGGACCAGACATGGATTTTCGGCATGAGAATAAAAAACTATAGCCTCAAAAAAAAAAAAAAAAAGGGTCTCAATTTTTTTTTGAAAGTTGCTTATTCTAGCCTCTAATAGAAATCATCAAAAATTAATGTTTTTTCTAACTAGGGGCAAGGAATAGTTATAAAGTGTTGAAATTTTCAGAGTTGCTTTAAGCAGCATCTTAACATTAAACTGTTTGTTGCCTTTTTGTGGGACATTTTAAATATGAATGTAGCACACACAGCCCTTTTCCAGAATCCTGATCGTCTTTTATAGGGAACATGTCAAAGTCTTTGAGCCACCCTGATCATCCAAAGCATTAAGAGTTTATACAAGATAATTTGAGATCAGTCAAAAAAATATGTGACTATTAAGTAATAAAGCTAATTCCACTAAAGCCTCCCAGGTAGGTTTATCTCATGAATTTAATTCTATATCATATAGCCTAATCTTTAAAAAAAAAAAAAAAAAAAGCTTTTAGTAATGAAGGCGCTGTACATACGATGTTAGTCAAAGCCAGAGATCTGGGTGGGGAGGAGGATTAGAAGAGGGCTACTTTTGTTTTTGTTTTTGTTTTTTTATATTTTATTTATTTATTTGAAATAGAGAGAAAACATGAGTCAGGGGGAGAGGCAGAGGGAGAGGGAGAAGCAGACTCTCCGCTGAGCAGGGAGCCCCGACTTCAGGGCTCTACCCCAGGATTGTGGATTGAGCTGAAGCCAGACACTTAGCTGAGTCACACCGGTGCCCCGGGGCATACTTTTGCATAGACATCCTGCTGGATATGCTGGCAAAAGGAGCAGCTCATTGTGTAGGGTTCTGAGTCTGCACTGCTATGGCCTCCTGCTTAACGCCCCCGCCGGTCTGGTCGGAAGGAAGGAGGCTGTGCACAGCACAAGGTCAGAAAGATACCAAATGTGCCATAAAAGAGGAGTTGGTGATTGAGCAAAGCTCTGCGTTAGTCCTGACTTACAGGTCTGGGATGGCAGTTGTAGGCCATGGATGGCTGCAAAGGGCTTTTTGAAATGAAGAGATAAAAATGGAGGTCTTAGTCCTGCATCATCTTTTCTTTATAGAACGTTTTCATAAAATTACCTGAAATGCCCTAAGAAGGTTACAATTTGTAAACCCAAGCAACCTGTATGTGGTTTGGTGCAGAGTTTTTTTCTCTACTCTCTAAGGCCTTTAGTAAAGATGTTAACCTGTGCTTTCAACTTGATTTAGAAGTGATTTAAGTGGTGGTCGCTGGCTAGAAAGGTGCATAGAAACTGACCTTGCAGGTGGCAGAGGTAGAATCAGGGGATGAGGGCAGAATGGGGAAGTGGCAGGCAGAGGTCAAGGAGGGAGAAGGGAAATGGCATGCTTAGTTAGATACATCTACAAAGCTGTTTGAGTTCCTTAAGTAAAGTCTGTTAAAACAAATGGATCATAATATGGTATCTCGTTGAGCTAGTATAGTAACCAAAATTCTTAGTGTACCCATCTAATCAGAGTTAAAAATTTTTTCTTTTCTTCGATATGTAGTTTTAGTAAGAATTTTAAGTCAGAGATGAATTGTTCAGTGCCTTCCCAGAGTTTATGAAGAAATTATGAAATTAAGATAACAAGCATCAGGAAATTACAGTTGAAAGCAAGAGGAGAATATTGGAATTCTCAAAATAATTTATTACACCTCAGCAAGGGGATTTTTTAACCATACTTAAGGCCATTCTTGGTCTAAAAGTACCAATCACTTCCAGTAGAGGGGAGTAGAGGGTCAACGCATTTGACTGAGGCTTAGAAAATGCAATTTAAAAACAAAATAAAAAACTCTAGGCTCTTAGGGCCAAATTTCAGAACAGCCCTCTTTTGTATACTTACCATATCTAATTCCTGCTTAATTTCTTGACTAATGATGCTGGTAGATTTATTGTATAATCTGCTATAATGCTTTAACCCACTAAAACACATGGTGATTGACTATCATTCTAGAACAGTAAAGAATATTAAACGTTATGGATGGTGCATGCGGCTTTATGTACACAACTCTGTGAACACTGCTTCAATCAGCCTTCTTGAGCTTTCTGTGATGTCAACACAGTCTACATTCGTCTAACTCCTGATGTGCTCAACTCAAAAACTGTATTTAACACACAATGTGAATGTAAGTATGAGCAACTTCAAAGCCACATAAATAATAGTGTTTATCCACTGCAAGTCTCTATCATGGAATATTGCCAACGGCAGATATTAATTTCTTTTCCTGAAAAGTACACTTTGCCAGAAGTGAGGCAGAAAGCTATAGTGTCATACCATAATTCCTAGATTATCAGAGAAACTCCTACTTATACTACTTACTTCTCTGACATTTGTGATGCCTTTGGCTCCTTATTGCATTTCTAACACAGAATGATGTCGCTGAAGTGTATTTTTTAATATAATAGTTGATAGGAGACCAGCTAGTTGAAATAACCACCTACCGGAAATGCCCTTCTCTATTGTGTCTTGACTCACTGAGAAGAGGATCATAGCTCCGGCATAAACCGTGTCCACTCCTGAGTTCTGTCGTGCCTGGGCGTGCCTGCCAAAGTACGTGATGGTTTCCCGAGCGAAGTCTTTTTCTATGGGGGCTGAGGAGGCCTCTGGAGAGGTCCGGCAAAGAAGATAGATGCAGTAAGGAATGGCGTAAGACTCTGAATAAGCACTGACTTTTTTTGCAGAAAAGAAACTACGTGCAGATCCCAACGAGTGGGCTTTTACACAGGAAGCATAAACTAGGAAGCACAAGCAAAATCCAAGCAAAAGACCCCCAAAGGACTTAGCAAGAGCAGCAGTAGCAGCCCAGTCGGGATGCTCTCAGCTGTCCCAGAAAATGGCCTTCCCGTTCCTGTTCTCTAATCAGGGGCCAGTTCCGACTCAGCTTGAGTAGGTGGTCATTCATTCATTCACAGGCGGCTCCCCCCCTCCCCCCCCCCCCGCAACAGGTAACCTGCCAGTCCTCCAAATACATAGAAACAAAAGTCGTTTTTGTTGTCAAGCAGAACCCTCAAATTGAAATTGCTCGTTTAAAGTCAAGTGCCCCCATCCAGCTGTATATTTAAGGGTTACTGGTTCAACTCCTTTGTGGGGCGACCCGATGGGGTGGAGGCCAGTAGTGCGGGTGGTGAGAGAATTCACCCAAGTCAGAACAAAGGAGAGAGAAGTTTATTGGAAACGCTGCAAGGGAGCAAAGGAGCGACTGTCTGCTAGGAGGCAGTGGGGGTGGGGGGGAGTGTGGGATGCTGTAGGTAAGGGGGGAAGTGAGGAGGCATGGGAACGCATGGGATTTTCCTTTCTTGGTACCTGTGCCCGGTTGTTAGCAGCCCACTGGTCAGCTAGGGCTTGGGGCTATTTTCAGGTGGGTCGCCTGACGGGCCTGTTCCCACTCAGCCCCGTGGTCACCGTGGTGGCTTTTACCTTCCTCAGGTTTCCATGGCTCAAGCCTCTTGCCTAAACGCGGCCTGTACATAATTTAGGCAACAGTTCGGTAGTACTAAAGAAAATCTTTGTTGAAAGTTCCGAAGAGATCCGCCCTCCCCCCACCCCCAGGGACCCTATCAAGTCCAAAGGGAGAGGCAATTTTCATGACATCTCTGAGCGTATTTTTGGGATTCGTCTCAGCCCAGCCTGCAGCAGAAGGATTCTATTGTGAAGGGGGTGTGAAGGGGCAGCACAGAGTAAGATTTGAAAGGGCTGTTTCTCTGAATTCTGAGACTTTAGCGCATTGGCAGCTTGAACTTTATAGTTCTTTAACAGAATCTGTCTCCTTTCCAAGAGAACCCTCTGAAACATAGGTCTCCCTTCTGTGAGACGAGTCGGAGCCCGCAGCAAGCATAAGGTTGGCTGGAAGATGCACCCGGGTAGGAAAAAGAGAGGCAATAGCAATCAAGGAGACTGATTTGTTACTGAGTGGAGGTGAGCCACCTACTGGAAATGCCCAGAAACTCTGGTGTGGTGGTAGGGACTTTCTTCCTTTCTTCTTTTTTTTTTTTTCTTTTCTTTTCTTTTTTTTTTTTAAATTTATTTCTTTTCAGTGTAACAGAATTCATTGTTTATGCACCACACCCAGTTCTCCATGCAATACAGTGCCCTCCATAATACCCGCCACCTGGCTCCCCCAACCTCACACCCCCACCCCTTCAAAACCCTCAGATTGCTTTTCAGAGTCCATAGTCTCTCATGGTTCACCTCCCCTTCCAATTTCCCTCAACTCCCTTCTCCTCTCCATCTCCCCATGTCCTCCATGTTATTTGTTATGCTCCACAAATAAGTGAAACCATATGATAATTGACTCTCTCTGCTTGCCTTATTTCACTCAGCATAGTCTCCTCCAGTCCTGTCCATGTTGCTACAAAAGTTGGGTATCCGTCCTTTCTGATGGAGGCATAATACTCCATAGTGTATATGGACCACATCTTCCTTATCCATTCGTCCATTGAAGGGCATCTTGGTTCTTTCCATAGTTTGGCGACCGTGGCCATTACTGCTATAAACATTGGGGTACAGATTGCCCTTCTTTTCACTACATCTGTATCTTTGGGGTAAATACCCAGTAGTGCAATTGCAGGGTCATAGGGAAGCTCTATTTTTAATTTCTTGAGGAATCTCCATACTGTTCTCCAAAGTGGCTGCACCAACTTGCATTCCCACCAACAGTGTAAGAGGGTTCCCCTTTCTCCACATCCTCTCCAACACACATTGTTTCCTGTCTTGCTAATTTTGGCCAAATGTGGGGACTTTCTAACAGACTGGGAGTCCTATCTTATGTTAGCACTTGAGGCCAAGAGTCTATAACTATGCATTAAAGCTACATCTTCACCTCTGCCATACCTATGGGATGAACTGGGCAGATAGGTTTCAGCTAGGTGTTACAGGAATAGAATTATGGTGCTTAGGGTCAATGAAGGTGAATTTAAAAAAAATAAAATAGGAGTTCTTTAGCTTCCTTTCGACATCTTTGGCAAAAACCATTTGGATATGCTTACTTGAATTTGGACGATGCAGTGCGGAAGTGTTTCCTGGGGGGATATTTATTGACTGCCTGCCATTATCCTCAGCACTCGCTGCGTGCCGTAAAAGAAATAGAGAAAGAGAAATAGGACCATCCCTCCTTATGGTCAAGTAGGGAAGAGAATACAGGTGCACAAATAACATAGAAACAAAATACTAGTGGGAAAGAGGAATATGGAGATATTTGGTTGATCCTCATAACTAGTACTTGCAAGTAGCCCAAACTGGTAGACTTGGGGTGAACAACTCCCCCAGGCTAACTTGAAATGAAAAACCAGCAGCAGCTATGCAGCTCTCATTTAATCTGTCTTCTAAACTCTTATTCTCTCTGCTTGGACTTTATGCTTAACTGTCATTTTCCTTAATCACCATACAAGTGAAGATGTGCTGGGATTACATTACTTACAGCTAGCATTGACTCAGCTTCCCAGGTACGTGGCCACTGCTTAGACATTTCTTTACACTTGGGCCAACTCCCTAATTTCACTGTGTTCAAATCCTTATGATTGGTTACATTCAATTTCTAGACAATCACCTTTATAGTATATTTCACCCTAAGTAACCACTGATTGTAAAATGTACCACTATTTAATGTACCATGAAGGGAAAAAACTGTCAAACTGTGCTACTACGCTTTCTTATTACTTAGAATTTTAAATTGATGTTTATTGAAAGAGCTCTTTAAGCATTATTTACATAGAGAATTTAATCATACATCCTTCTTGTGCTTATGTAAAGAGGAACACATAAGCCAAATAAATTCCTTGAGATACTCTGAATACTTTAAATTCAGAGTCCAACTCTTCTGAATCCTTTCTGACTCAGAATTGTTGGTATTTTTCACATAATGCCTTCTTTGCACATCAGAAGTACTAGGGATGTATCATTATATCATTTAAAATGTTTTATTGAAGAAGCCATGCCTATTACATAAATGTGCAGCTGAATGAATGATCCCAGAGCAAATATCCATTAAACCACTAGCCAGTCAAGAAAAAGAACATTGTCAAGCACCCAAAAAGTACCAGGTACTTCTAAGATCAAAGGCACTGTCCCTGCTCCATCGCTGCTCATTTCATAATTTATCTTGATTGATTCATTTCACCTGTTTGTGGTGAATATATATTTATACATATAAATATATAAATGGAAATATTCCATATGTATTCCTCCATTTCTAACTTTCTTTGCTCAACATGACCTTGTAATATACATCCTTGTTTTATGTAACATGGTTTTTTCACTTTTATTGCTAAGATTCATTATATGACTATACCTCATTTTTTATATTTCATTTATGCATTGTCTAGTTAATGGACAATCGGATGGTTTCCATTTTATTCCATTATAAACAATGTTGCGGTAAATAGTCTTGTATTCATCTCATGGTACACATGTGCTTGTACACATTGGCATAGATCTAGGAGTGCAAATGCTGTATATTTTGACACAGAATGCCAACAGTTTCCAAAATGGATGTATCCCTTTACACTCCCACAAGCAGTTCATGAGAATTCAGCCTTTCTTAATATAATAGTCCTTTATGGGCTCCAGAAGCTTTTCCCTAGCTGTTGACACCCATTCTGCAAGTCTTGATGATGGCACTTTCTTGATTTTACCAGGAAGTATCCAACAATTAGAATTCCCTCCTTACGTGTATTTCACCAACTAAGAATGTACTGTGGGAATAATCTTGCTGTTACTATTGTTTGTCTCTTGGTACTTCAGTAGACCTGTAAATGCTCATTAAAAGGACCATGAAATCGTGAAATACGAGTATACTGGTCTAATAGTTAGGCATGGACCAGGTATACACACACACACACACACACACACACACACACGTACACACTGGGGGAAGGTGTAAGACGAATATCTTGAAGTTAAAGAGAATAAAAGGGCTATTAGCAATATAATCTCAGGCTTCTAGCCATAGGAAGTAAAATCCAAATAGAGGAAAAGCTCTGATGTTCTTTTACTTTTCTGAATTTGTTCATGTTTCTCTTTAGATATATTTTTGATTTCAGTATTTTGCAAACTGAATCGAAATCCTAGGTGATTTCATTTTTATTTTAGCAGAAATGATAGCATAATGCGGAAAGACCTCTCTAGCATAGAAATTCCTTCCGAAGCAGCGTGTTCGCGTGCTTGTGCTGGGGAGTGGGGGTTGTGGGAGTGCCAAAGGGTGAAGGGATTGAAATAACTGAAGTGGTGTGTCTAGGGCTCTGGTGCTCTAAGGTCACCCTTCTGTATAATGAAAAACAATTTGAATAAAGACGGCTCAACAGATGGCAACAGTGCTTATCAAAATGTCTTTATTTGGCACTGATGGGATGAGTTTGCTTTTCCTAACCGAACTCTAGTGGCCAATGTTTTTATTCCAAGCATATTGTATTCGCAGGCACTTTGTTCCCCTCTTCCCTTTCTTATAATTTGAAGTGCTTTTGGTCCTATGGTGAGATGGTTGGGAAAGGTATGCAAGAGATCTGGGCCTTTGAAGAAGGAAGATGGCTGAACCTGTTGCATCATCCATTAACAGCTGGAAAAGTCACCAGCATCCAGGGCAGCCGTCCACAGGGGATATCATGGGAAAAATGGGCATCAGAGATTTGAAGTCATCTCTGGTTAAAGGTGTCTGAAGGAGAACTGGGGAAGCCTAGGGGGCTTGCCAGGATCCTTCCTAAAGGGGTACAATGCTTTCCCTTGCAAATTAGAAGTAGAATGGAGAGAGCAATTTGTTCAAAAATTGGGTCTTCTTCCCCCTTCAATTACTCTGCCTTGTTTTCCTGAAGTGATCCGTCTATATGAGCAGAAAGAGAATGTCTTTAATTAATCATGAGGATGTAAGGTGGTATTCCATTGCATGGGCTCCCCAAAGGTAAGGACCATAGCCAGAGTCTCTTTTTGTTCCCCGTGTTTTCTACAAATCCTGGCTCATGTGAGGTATTCAATAAATAGGTTCAGAATATACAGTTTTCTTTTTTTAAAAAAAGATTTTATTTATTTATTTGCGAGATAGAGAGAGAACATAAGCAAGGGGAGCATCAGCGGGAGGGGAAGAACTAGGCTCCTCGGTAAGCAAGGAGCCTGATGCAGGATTTGATCCCAGGATTCCAGGATCATAACCTGAGCTCAGGGCAGATGCTTAACTAAGAATATGAATAAAATTACTGGCTCCCATTCTGCTTTCTAATATTGCTTTGAGAAGTCTGTTGTCAGTCTAATTGTTTTACAAATACTTCTTTATTCCCCTCAGATTGGCTCTTTGATCCTTTGTGAATTTTATGCAATTGCCTAGGTTTGGATTTATTTTATTTTGTATTCATGATCCCTTCTGAATCTGGTGGTTTCTGTCTTTATCACTTTCTGAAAATATCTCACAATATTTCCTCTTCTCAAACCTCCCTGCCCTCTCTTGGACATATCTTATATCTTCTCATGATCACTTTTTTATCTCTTAAGTTCTCTTTTCTGTTTTCTAACTTTTTTATTTCTCTCTGGTGGCTTCTTTTTTAAGGTCCTTAGATTTATATTCTAGGTCATGAACCCTCTTGTCAGCCATAGCTAGTCTCTTGTTTAATCCAGCCTCTGAATATTTTATCCATTCTTACATTGCTCTTTTCTGTAAGTTCTATTTCAGGTGTCTAATATTATTATGGTATCCTGGACCAGGCTTTGATTTTGATTCATCTCCTATTTCTTTTAAACATAGATACTGTGTAGTCTTTACCTAACAATGATTTGAACTTTCCTGAGCTCTCCCTCTTCATGATGACTTGTTATGCTTGAGGTTTTTAAATATTGACTTATGAATTCATTTTTGACAAGGCTGTATCTGTGGGGCTTGTATGGCCAGGATTGCGAGTTGTTCACTTCAGAGAAGTTTTGCATTTGTTTCTGCTATCAATTTCTTAGGTTTTCTCATCCCAGAGTCAGTTTTACCTCTTTATTATTCAGGTTTTCAGATTTCATCTTATTTTCAGTTCCTGTGTCTTTCTCAAAAATTTCTTGTAAATTTATTTATGTATTTAAAAGAATGGTGTTAACATTTTATCTAATGTGTCAAGGATTTCATTGTTTTGTTTTTTTTAATTTGTTGCCTCCCAAATAGAAACTCTGGCTTAGCTCTTTTGCCTCTAATTTTATGTTTTATAAATAAATATGTTTAAAACCTGGGAATACTTTCAGTAAAACTTTCAACTAGAGTATACTGGTTATTTCTGATCCTAATTACTGACTCTACAAATTCTGCTATTTCATTTTACTCGGGTACTATCTTAGTTTAGTTTCCACCAAAAGTGGAGCCTGAGGCAAGCATTTGGGCACAAACAGTTTGAGAGGTGATGCCAGGAAGCATAGTGAGAGAGTGAGACAGGGAAGAGAGGAGAACCTAGAAGATGTGTTAATGAGTGAGTCCCCACCATGGACGGCCAGGGCTCAAGCTCAACGTGTAGAACACGTGTTCCAGTTGTTCCATCAAAGGCCGAGGAAGCTGGGGTATTTATCCAGAAACTCCCACTCCTGATCAGACGGTGACTGCTCCTAGGAACATGAACACCCTGGTACTTTCAGCCTGCCCTGTGCACAGGCAGAGTCCACTCCTGGGGCCACAAAAAGATGGTCCTGCCCTAACAAGATCCAGATGGTCAAGCCAGGGAGTCATTAGCCTGTACAGGGATTGTCACAATGAAGCTGCATCTCACTTTGAGGTGGGCTGAGGGGTTGTGGGTGTATCTTCTAGAGCTGCTCGTGTTCCACATTAAATTCATATGATTCTATCAGCTGCAATTTGCCCCCAGGACCATCATGATAATCATTATCGTCCTCCTCTACCACCATTTTAGATTCATTCATCTTTGGCCAGAACTTTTGCTGGCCTAGGGAGGTTGCTCAATGGAGTGATTCACACCTTCATCCCTGAGGGGTTTGAGTCCTTGGTTACTGTGTCCTTGTCTTTCCATGCTGCTCTAGATATCATTATGCAGGGAAGCACCAAGTGCCCGAGGGAATACTCCTACCTGCCCGCCCTCATTTTCTGCAGCAGCAACCTTAGTCTCTTGTGATGATTGGAGTCCATTACTCTTTATAGTATATTACTCTTTTTTTCCCACTACTGGTCTGCCCATAGGAGGAACCCAAAGGAAGCAAGGGGTAAATGTAATTTTAGGTTTGATGGGAACTTTACTATGTGCTTTGGTTGAGGCCTCTCATTCCCACTTTCACTAGGAACCAGGACCTGTAATTCATTAGAGTGTAGTGTTTCATGGACCAGAAACATGTATTTCCCAAGTAGGTCCCTGGAATTGATGGTTAAGGAAAAAAAAAAAAATTCCCTTGGTTTCCACACCTATCTTCTAGCTAGTGAGGACTGTATAACATAATAGCCTTTGGATCAACATACATACTACATTTTGAAACATGAATACCACACAATCCAGAAAGATGTTATCTTTAAGCCAGAGGCCATGCAATGTTCCATTAGCAGTTCCATCAGCTTCCAGGTGAAGGTGCAATTTTATAGAATCAGTGGGCCCATGCTCATTGTTGTGTCCTGCCTTCTTCACCATAAAATGAGTTATTTGACATGAAGGAGATATTATATTGGCTCCGTTGCTGGCACCTCGGACATTTTTTGTGCCTTCAGATAATGGCACTGGCAGAGGGACCGTGTCCTGGGAAGGCAAACCTAGTCCTCGAATAAATGACCAATCTCAAAAAGAAGTGCTTCCCCAGCTCCAGGGTGGAAGGATTTGATGTAATCAACTTGCCACTGTGTGGTTTGTCTGTCTCCTTCCTGGGGGTCCCTCGCCAGTTTCTGCTGCTGACAGGACGAAGATCTGTTTTGGTGAGAGGATATAAAATGTCCCTCGGTGTTTGGGGGATTAATAACCCTCTCCCACCCTCTGACATGAATATATCTTTCCCAGGCATAAAAAAGAACACTTGCCAATTCCTGCTCATCATGTCTTCTAGCCCAATGTCATCAGTACAGGGGACGAGCATGACGTCCATTTCGATTGTGTATTCAGGGATCAGGTATTCAGAGACCAAGAACAAGATGAGTTCGTGGGTTCATTGGATCCACTGTCTGGGGCTTGGGCCTTTGTCATCTGGCCTCCATGTGCCTCACTCTAACAGGGAGACAACATGGCATTCTGCCCCTTATTAGTGTCAGCTCTGTTTTTTATAGATAATAGCTCTAGAAAGATCTGGGCATTACCTTCTAAAAGTATTGGGGAGTAATTATTGTATATACTTAAATGGTGGCATTGCAGCCTCATTCCTCAAAGGGACCAAGGGCTCTGGACCTGAGCACTGACTCGGGTCAGCAAACTGGGTGAGAGTTTATGATTTTCCATGACTACAGGTTGCATAAGCTTCCTGTTCATCTACTTTTGATCTCTTTTGGTTACAGAAGTCAAGCAGTACTCTCAGTCACTGCCCATCTGTCTCACTTCATGCTTGTTTAGCCATCGCCATAGATCTCTGCACATCAAGGCCTCATCTGACATTCTGATGTTGCTTTCCACTATGGAAATTATGTCTATCTTGCCTCTGATGGTTATATTCTTCCACTAGATCTCTGATATTCCAGAATATTCTCATCCTGCTGCCACCAGGGAGCCCGGTAAAATAATAACAGCCCTGGCCTACATATGTTCTGGGTCTCTCAACAATGGTGAGGCTTTCTTACCTGGTACAGTCTACTTGTTTTGATGAAGGAAGTGCCCCTTGGGCACTCTCAGGAAATATTGTAAGCTAGCGAGTTCTCTGGTCTTCTCCATCAATCCATTCTTACGTGTCCACTCTCAGATTCTTCTGGAAGCTTTCTCAAGCTCTGCCAAGGAAGTTCTGGCATCTCTACCTCATTTTACTGGTAAGAAATTCAAGCAGTGTAATTGAGCCTGGCACTAGGTGTCCTTGCCAAGATTTAGATCCTGAGTCATGGGAGAGTGCCCCTATATCAGTCAGCTCTCCCCTATCCCACATATCCTCCGACCCTTCCGTCCAATACCCTCAAGGTCTAGTCCCATGTATGTTATCCTGGCTCATTTGATACACATCAGCCAGGTCCCTTTCCTCCCACGGCTGGGACTGTGCATTCTTATTTGGGTCATGATGAGGCTTGCCACTGTTGGTTTGGAATAACTGAGGAAAGGTAGGGTTTGAATTTAAAGACAAGTATTATCTTGCAAAGAATCTACCTTATTGCTTTCTCCTGAATTCTGAGAGTCATCTTAGTAATGAGTCTCCTCTCTCTCCTAGTGTCCTTGACAGGGTGGTAAATTTTATACCCCAAGATAGTACTCTTAAGTCAAATCAGTTTATGTCCTGATTTCCTAGATCAAGACCATACAAAGCTAATCCAGTGGGCACTCCCCTTTCTCCTGCTGGGACAGGCTAACTAATGTTTGCAGCTTTGGGGGGAGTAAACTGTTTCCTTCTTTATCAAGCCCAACATGTCCCCAGATGTGTTATGTTGGAATTTAGCCCTGTTTATTGGCCTGGAAGCCAGAAAATGAAGTAGAGGTAGCTTCTTATAGGGGCATCTTTTCCTTTGTGTGGGAGAGAATGCTGCAGTATCTTCTTGCTTGGAAGTGCTTCCGATTTTTAACAGGGAAGGGCCGGCCACCTATGCAGACTCTGAGGGTTAAGGAGACTTTGAAGAGCCAGTATTGCTCTTTTCTTTATCCTAAGGCTGTTCAGTCAAATATCCTGTCAGTTGTTTAGGGTCCCAGGTTTTCTCAATCAGGGCCCTGATCTTAGTCTAACAAACCTGTCTTGGCTGAATCATCTTCCCTGAAGCTCTGCAACATTAACTCTCAGATCCAGAGTTTAGTCTAGGCTGTGCTTGCTTTCCTACTGACTACATTTGTTCTCTAGGGGATCAGTGGATCTTGGTATAACCAGCCAATCCTGTTGTCTTATATGCATTACTTTCTACACACTCTTCAAATGAGGAAAATGTTGAACTAGTGAAGGCTTTCTCCCCAAGTTACCCTCAGTGAAATTTTTAGCAACAGAGCCATCGTCTTATGCCAGGATGTTTGGGGAGTGTCAGTGAGAGTTTCTGGAAGAGATTGATATTTGAATGAGTAGACTGGGTAAAGCTCTGCCCTCACCAGTGTGGAGGTGGGTGAGCATCCTCTAACCCACTGAACAGGAAGAGAACAAAAAGGTGGAGGAAGGGTGAATGCTTTCTCTCTCTTCTTGAGCTAGGACATCTATCTTCTCCTGCTTTTGGACATTCAGAACTCCTGGTTTCCTGTCCTACAGACGCTGGGACTTATACAGAGTCCCCTGGCCTCCTTCTAGGCCTTCAGTCTCAGACAGAGAATTACACCATCTGCTCTCCTGGCTCTCAAGCCCTCGGACTGGGACAAGTTATAACACTGTCTTTCCGGGCTCTTCCGCTTGCAGAGGGCAGATCATGGGACTTCTTGCCTCCATAGCTATGTGAGCCAATTTCTGTACTAAGTCTCTTATACATATCCTACTGGCTCTATTTCTCTGGAGAACACTAACACATATGTGAATGGGATATTCTTTACCAGCTGGGTAGTTGTGTGATGCGGTTCTTAAACCCATCTTACCCTCTGTTGCCACAGACCACTTTTGGCGCTGAGACAAGGATTTGGTTGCAGTGATTTATTTGAAGAATGATCCCAAACTTGACAAGTCAGAGAGGGACAGGAGGAAAATCAGTAAAAGGTGTGTGTTAATGAATAGGTTATCACTGGATGACTGAGGCTGATCCCGTGGATGACTCTGTAGAAGGCACCTTGTCTTGGTCCTACTGAAAGCAAGGGAGTGGGCAGATTTATCTACCAACTCCCATCCCCCATTGGCTGGGGCTTGCCCCTGGGGTGTTGACTTCCCTGTTTTTCTGGCTTGCCCTGAATGCAGACACAGAAGCTCTTAACCAGTAAGACTCAGGGTCTTGGGGAGGAAGTCACCAGTATGTATGGAAATTGTCCCCCAAAGTTGCATGTGACCTCCAGGACAAGGATACTGACAGTATCTGCCACAGGTACAAGATTTCTGTTTGTCTTATTTAAAAGCACTTAGCCTTGTCGCTCTGAGTAGTTTTCATTATTCTTTCATCCATCCAATAAATATTTATATTGAGCTTGTACTGTTAGACTGAGAAGCTAGCTCAACATTTTGACCTTCTTTTGGCTTCATTAAAGTATTTTATAAGACAGGATGATTCTTTTTCTTGTTCTTTTTAGTCCTATGAATTTTCCTTCCAATCGGTATGTAGTAACAAATGACTTTGAAATCTGGATACTTTGAGTTCATGTAATATTTTGATTCCTACTCAGTTTCATCTTTCTTCGGCATTAATTATAAGACAATGAAAACTGGATCAATATGTTTAGTCTCCAGGCAACAAAGCAAACACCAATCAATGTAGCCTTAGGCAGAACTTTTTGTAAACCTGATTCTTAAAACCACTGCACTTCTAAAAAATTGATAAATGTGACCAGTTTTTAAACATTTCTTTTGCTTGGTATTGTATTCTACTATAGATGAGAGATCTTAGGAATATAAAGCACTTAATAAAGAAGTCGAATCAATCAATGTTAAAAAGTTACCAAGGAGAACTAAACATTTTCATCTTCCTTGCCCGTTCAAAAAGAAAAAAAAAAACAAAAACTAAAAATGTGAATGTTATGAAAGTCAAAGATAGGCTAAGGATTTATTCCACATTTAAAAAGGCTAAAGAGTTATGAAAACTAAGTGCAGAGTGGATCCCGAAGTAGATCCTGGACCAAGAGAAAAATGCTATAGAGGAAATTATTGGGACAACTGGAGAAATATGAATAATAACTAAAAATTAGTAAATAGTACTATATTATGTTAAATTTCCTCATATTTTTAGAAAATATAATCTGAAGTATTTCGGGACAAAGAGAAAGAGAGAGAGAGAATGATACAACAAGTGAGACAAAGAGTCATGCCTAAATAGCAAAATTTGGTGATGGGTACCAAGGAGTTCTTTGTCATAGTTCTGTGAGATTGTCTGTCAAGTCTATGTTATTTCAAAATTAAAAATTAAAAACAACAAAAAAATGACAAAGTTTTAAGGATGCTGCCAGAAAGGAGTCCCTTGGCAAAACATAGAACTCAGCTGTTAAGTAAAACTTGTGTTTCATGTATCTACTCTTCTTATTAGAGACAAATACGTTACATTATCCTGGACTTAATGTAGCATAAAACCTAATTTAGCTCTTTTATGGTTAATGGTGATTGGAAGTTATAGATGTTTGAATTCAAATAGGGTAACAAGTGGAAGAGGCTGTCACATATTAGGTTTGCACTAAATCCTAACAGTCTTTCCTTTCTAGTGCAATAATTCTCAACTGGATTTTGGATACATAAATATGATATTATCAGTAGTGATATCTATAAATGATGGAGGAAAATTATGCTTAATGTTCAGACTCAACTCAGAAACAATTACACCAGTGTCTATGCTCATGAAAGTGTCTCATATATGAATCTGAGTTAGGACAGAAAAATATTGAGGATGGCTTTTTTGAAATACTGAGAAGCCTACTGTCATATTTCCTTTTTGGGAATAATTTCATACCTATCATCTTAGAGCTAGGAACAGAGGAAACAAAATTGTTTCTAGTGACTGTAAATTTTTTTTATATTCTGTTATCATTTCCTTTATTTTATTTACATATATTTAAGCCTTTTCTGAAATATAGGTTAAAAATGAAAGAAAGCAGAATCAGTGTTTTCTCTCAAGATGGAAATAGATTGTCTGAATAAAGCGATCATTGTTTTTTAAACAGAGGAGCAGGAGAGATGCCCTGAAACACATTAGTTGAGACACAGTCTAGGAGTAATAATCAAACTTTAAAATGTTGGGAGCTTGAGGGCATTTCAAAGGTATAGGAGACGATGGAAAGAATATTTGAAATTAGGATTTGCCTAGAGAATTTAGGCTCTATTTACTTCATTTAACAAGTATGTCCCAAACAGTATTCACTTTCCTTCAAAATATTCCCGTCATTTTTTCTCTATGCACTACACAGTAAAAGCAGTGGTGACACCCTTACTTTTCATTTGTGGAAGAAACACTTTTATGTATTGTTTAAAATTTTCTTAAGGTCTACATAAATACTTCTTTTATGTTATGATGGTTTGCTTCAGCCCAGAATATTCTCCATTCAGTCTGTGTCAGTGACAGATTTGAGTCACATTCTATAAGTTTTACGTATTTAACAAATCATTTGGTGCAATTTAGAAATAAAAATAACTCCAGATCTTTTAAGGACAATATTTATGAAATGGAAAACGTGGTGTTCTTACTGGAAATGGGTAGATGCTTGATTTGTTGGTGGCAGATGTAGAGGTAAACTCTAATTCTACAGGTCTGAGGGTGGAGTCACACAGAGTAGACCCCATTAGTATGATCACAAGTTCAAAAACATTCCCTAGGAGATTCTGATCATAAGTTAAGTTTGGGTAACATGGGTCTGTAGCATAGATCTTCATATCTTTCAAAGTATTTTTTGGTTGCCATGTTCATATAAGATACTATGTTAGACCTGATATCCAGAGACAATTTTTTTTAAAGATTTTATTTATTTGACAGACAGAGATCACAAGTAGGCAGAGAGGCAGGCAGAGAGAGAGAAGGGGAAGCAGGCTCCCCGCTGAGCAGAGAGCCCGATATGGGGCTCTATCCCAGGACCCCGGGATCATGACCTGAGCCCAAGGCAGAGGCTTTAACCCACTGAGCCACCCAGGCACCCCTGGGGACAATTTTTTGTTAATTTAACTCAACAAACATTAAATATCTATACTTCCAGGAAGTTTAATGTAATATAATGGAGTTTACTAAAGGGAAATAAGTCTGAATAAATTCAAATAAATTAAAATCATATGAAGTATGTTCTCTGACCACAGTGCAATGAAATTAGAAATTAATAACAAAAATAAATTCAGGAAATTCACAAATAATGTGTAAGTTAGATAATATACTACTAAACAGCTAATGAGTTAAAGCTGACATTACCAAAAAAATTAGAACATACTTTGAGATGAGTGAAAATACAAACAATGTACTAAAACTTACAGGGGATTGCTAAAGCAGTAAGAAGAGGGGAAAAGTATAATTGTTGATGCCATTTTATAAACCCTAACCTGTGACTATAAGAAACCAAAAAAAGAAGACTAAACTAAACCCACAACTAGTAGAAGGAAAAAATAAAGTTCAGAACTGAAGTACATGAAATAGAAAAACAATAGAGAAAGGAAACAAAATCAACAAAACCAAAAGTTGCTTCTTTGAAAAGATGAACCAAATGGATAAACCTTTGGCTAGACTTACCAAGATAAAAAGAGATAAAACTCTTTTTAAACCAGGATCAAAACAGGGACATACCAACCTTATAGAAATAAAAATGATTATAAGGGAAAAATTATATGCCTATAATTTAGTTAACAGATGAAACTGATGAATTCCTAGAACACAAAATGATTCAAGAGAAATAGAAAATTTGAATAGACCTTTATTAATTAAAGAAATTGAATTAGTTAGCAAAAACATTCCCAAGAAGAAACATGTGGGCCCAGTGAATTTTACCAAATGTTTAAAGAAAATTAATAACAAACTTCCACAAATTCTTCCAAAAACTAGACATGGAGGGAAAACTCAACTCATTCTATCAGGCCAATATTATCCTCATGCCAAAACCTGACAAAGTTATCCCAAGAAAAGAAAACAATAGATCGATATTTCTTTTGAATATAGGCACAACAATTCTCAACAGAATACTAGCAAATCAAATGTATAAAATGGATTATACAGCACGGCCAAGTGAAACTGATCCCAGGAATGGAGGAATGGTTCAACATATGAAAATTGATCAATGTAATACACCATATTAATAGAAAACAGGACAGACAACACATGATCATCTTAATAAGTGCAGAAAAAGCATTCAACAAAATCCAGTAGTCAGTCATGATAAAAACAGTCCAACAAACTAGAAACAGAAAGGAACTTCTTGAGACACCTAGGTGGCTCAATCAGTTAAGCGTCTGTCCTTGGCTCAGGTCATGATTCCGAGGTCTGGGGATCAAGTCCTGCATCGGGCTCCTTTCTTAGTGGGGAGCCTGCTTCTCCCTATGCTTGCTTCCCCGCTGCTTGTGATCTCTTTCTCTTTCTGACAAATACATAAAAAAAATGTTTAAAAAAAAAAAATAAAGGAACTTCTTTTTGTTTGTTTCTTTTTTTAAAGTTTGTATTTAAATTCCAGTTACTTAACACACAATGTAATATTAGTTTCAGATGTGCGATATAGTGATTCAACACCCAGTGCTCATCACAAGTGCACTCCTTAATACGCATCACCCATTTAATCCCACCTCCATTTTCATGTTATGCTCTCACTCCTTCTATTTTTTTTTTTTAAGATTTTATTTATTTGTCAGAGAGAGAGAGAGCAGGCAGGCAGAGCGGCAGGCAGAGGCAGAAGGAAAAGCAGGCTCCCCACTGAGCAAGGAGCCCGATGTGGGACTGGATCCCAGGATGCTGGGATCATGACCTGGGCTGTAGGGAGCTGCTTAACCAACTGAGCCACTCTGGCATCTGCTCTCATTCCTTCTATTAAACATTGTACTGAATGTTCTAGTGAGGGCAATTATTCAACAAAAAGAAATAAAAGCATCCAGGTTAGAAAGGAAGAAATAAAACTATTTCTATTCACAGATGACATTTTCTTGTATATATAAAGTGCTAGTAAATCCGTAAGATAGCTATTGAAGCTAATAAACAATTTCAGTAAGGTTACAGTATACACGATCAGTGTAAAAAATTTATTTCTATTCAGTGACAATAGCAATCTAAAAATTAAGAAGACAAAAAGAATAAAATATTTACAATTTAACAAAAGAAGTACAAGACTTATATACTGAAAACTACAAAACAATGTTGAAAGAAATTAAAGAAGACCTAAATAAATGGAAATAAATGGAATTACATCTTCGTGGATCAAAATACTTAACACTGTTAAAATAACAATACTCTCCAAACCGAT
This sequence comes from Enhydra lutris kenyoni, assembly GCF_002288905.1. NCBI lineage: Eukaryota > Metazoa > Chordata > Mammalia > Carnivora > Mustelidae > Enhydra > Enhydra lutris. Next base: position 5,551,200 of record NW_019154140.1, read on the forward strand.
CTACAGATTCAATGTAATTTCTGTCCACTCCCAGCCATGTTTTTGTTTTGTAGAAATTGACAATTGTTTGTAAAATTCATATGGAAATGCAAGGGACCAAGAATATTTAAAACAATTTTGAAAAAGAACAAAGTTTTAAAAGCTCTCAATTTAAAAATTACTGCAAAGCCACAATAATGAAGACAGTGTGGTATTTGCATAAGGAGAGACATCTAGATCAATGGAATAGACTTGAGATTCCACAAATAAACTCTTATATTTATGGTCAATTAATTTTTGACAAGGATATCAAGACAATTCAGTGGGGAAAGGGTGGTAATTTTAACACATGATATTGGGACAACTGAATATGTACATGTGGAAGAATGAAGTTGAATACCTACCTCATACCATATGTAAAAATTAACTCAAAATGGGTCATATACTTAAATTTAAGGCAAAAAATTATAACATTTTGAAAAGAAAACATAAGAGTGAATTTTCATGGCTTGGATTAGACAATGGTTTCTTACATATGATATCCAAAGCAGGAGCAATCGGAGGAAAACTGATAAACTGGACTTCATAAAAATTAAAAATATTTGTCTTTCAAAGAATATCATCAAGAAAGTAAAAAGATTAGTCATAGAATTGCAGATTATATATGTGATAGGAGACTTGTATCTAAAATATATAAAGAACTTTTACAACTTAATAAAAAAGCAACCCAACTTTTAAAAATAGGTAAAGGATTTGAACAGGCATTTCCCCAAAGAAGATACACAGTTTGCCAATAAGCACATGAAAAGATGTTCAACATCATTACTCATCAGATAAATGCATATCTAAATCCTATGAGATACTACTTTGTACCCACTGGCATGGCTATAATATTTTTTGAAAAAACAAACAGACTAGAATGGGAAGCAAAAAGTGTTGATGAGGATTTAGAGAAATTTGAACTCTTGTACACTGCTGATGGGATCATAAAATAATGCAGCTGCTTTGTTAAATAGTTGGCCAGTTCCTCAGAAGCTTAAACACTGTGTTATCATACATCCATTCAATTCCAATCCTATTTAACTTCCCAAGAAAATGGAAAACATATGTCCACACAAAATTTGTACATGAATGCTCACATCAGCATTACTCATAATAGCCAAAAAGTGGAGACAAACTTAATGTCCATTAACTGATGAAGAGATAAACAGAATGTGGTATATACATGTAATGAATTACTTACCATAAATGGAATGAATTATTGATACATGCCAAAATGTGGATGGGCCTTAAAAATATACTAAGCAAAGAAGTCAGACACAAAAGGCCATATATTATATGATTCCATTTATATGGAATGTCCAAAATAGGCAAAATCCTAGGGCAGAAAGCTGTTGCCAGGGTTTGAGGGGGAAGAGGGAATGAAGAATAATTGGCAACGAGTATGAGATTTGGGGGGAGGTGATAATATCTTCTGAAATTAGTGGCGGTGTTTTCACAACTTTGTGAGTATGCTCAAAACTATTGAATTGTACACCTTATAAGGGTGAATTTATGGTATTTGAATCACATATCACTTTCTTAAAAGGTACCTAGATTTTGTTTTATTTCCTAGGTGCCTTGCCTAGCCATATACCTTCTGGGAAGGTAATTTCACTTTTGCCCAGAGAAGAGAGTTAAAAACCAAGGCAAACATTACAAGAAGGAATAGTTCATGTCAGCACCATTCAACCATTCAAAAAAACAAAACAACAACGACAAAAAAAACCCAACACTTAGTGATGAATTCTGTCTTGCTAGATAGAAGGGATGTATTTTATTTTATTTTTTTAAAGATTTTATTTTTTATATATTAGACAGAGATCACAAGTAGGCAGAGAGGCAGGCAGAGAGAGAGAGGAGAAAGCAGGCTCCCTGCTGAGCAGAGAGCCCGAAGCGGGGCTCGATCCCAGGACCCTGGGATCATGACCTGAGCTGAAGGCAGAGGCTTTAACCGGCTGAGCCACCCAGGTGCCCCAAGGAATGTATTTTAAACAAGACAGAAATGCACCCTCCTCTTAAGCGGCATACAGTCAGAGAATTCCTACAGTTGGTGTTGCCAAATAAAATGGCCTCCCCCTAGAGGAGGTGAGATGTCCTCCAATCACTGAGGTGTTCAGCAGAGGCTGTTGGGATGTTGTAGATGGAATTCAAGTCCTGACTAAGTGTCCAAGACCTTTAAGGCCCCAGTAGATCTGAAATTCTAATCCTCTAACAAGTCTCACTAATGTGCCCATGGTTGCTTCTGGGTTTTTGTCTTACCTTTAAAAATCCTTACTTATTGCAGGATTGGAGGCATTAAAAAAAGAATGCATAATGTCTACCATGATTACAACTACTCAGTTTTCCCGTTCTCAGACACTGCTTGTTCCCAGCCTGCTTCCTCTATGTCTAGATTTTATTGTTTTGCTTCTGCCTGAATAATTTGCCTACTCTTTAACATTCACTGCAGTAGTATTATATGAGAAGGAGCATGTTCAGTCTTGTTTTCCAATAGGGTTCCTTGATTAAATCAATTTGGGAAACACAGAGTTGGAAAAAATTAACCTTACAAAAATACTGCAATCCTTCTTAGAATCTTTTTAAGCCAATATATATTGTAATTCTCAAGCAGGGAATATAATATGCAGTGTTTCTTAAAGTTATTGGAGCAGTGAACCACTTTTTATAGAGCAAGATCAGTATGTGGTACAGAGAACATACTGGAAGTACTGCCCTACATAGTATCTAAGGAAGGTCCTTTAAGCTCTAATGTTCTGAGGTGAGCTGCCTCCTTCACCTAAGACTTTTCTAACTCAAGGGAATCTTAACCTCTCTGAATTTCAGTATTATGTCTGAAAAATGGGAACAGTTGCTATCTGCTTACCCCACAGCTTGGTGGGAAGATGAAATAATATGCTTGGAAGAGCTTTACAAACTATAAGACACTACACAAATGCAAAGGTATTGTCATTTCATTATACGATTCTTTAAAACATGTAATTTTACTAAGAATATTCAAGAGGATATGAACAACAGATATATGCACATGTTTATACTGAATTTGAGACAGAGAAGTGTGCAAAGTTTCTTTCTCTCACACCAAGGGAATTTCCTGATTATTGTTTAGGCTTGTGTTTAGTTAATATGATGCATTTTGTAAATATCTATGAATTCCAATATCCTCAAAATGCCTATTTATATAATTAATTAACAAGTAATTAAATTGTGAAGGCCCATTGAGCTCTGTAATTGCTGAAGGACAGAAAGCACTCACAGAGATTGTGTTTCTCATGTCCTGTTTTCATAGAATTTGTATATGGAAATAGAATGCTTATGGAAGGTTGAAGGGTAAAGATAAGATACAGATATGTGACAAAGTGGAAAGAATATGTTTGGAGCCAGAAGACTGGAGTGTGGTTTTAATGATTCCAGTCACTGGCTGGATGACTGTGGGCAAGCAAGAACCCTCTGAGAATCAAATCTCTCCTCTATGAAATGGGCTTTTTGATAAAACATTGTGTAGCTATTGTGAAGGAAAAAATGAGAAAATCCTTTGTAATTCTAACTTGCTATGGTAATACTAGCTCTATGGCTTTGATAAGGTATTTGAGGGCTTTGATAAAGCACTTCGAATATGCTGAATTGATCAATAAGAAACCACCAGAAAATTCTGATTACATAAGCCTCTACCAGATTTTTGGTCCTTATTAGCATTAAAAAGCACATGATAATATAATACACCATAAGTACATAAAATATATAATATACTGTGTAGAAATTATAACTCTTATGATGTGAAATTCAACTCCATTTAGTCTAAATCTGCTTTTTTATATTCTTGATCTTATAATATGGAGTATCCTTTAAGAATGGTTCTCCTAGGGTGCCTGGGTGGCTCAGTTGGTTAAGTGACTGCTTTCAGCTTGGGTTATAATCCTGGAGTCCCAGGATTGAGTCCTGCAGTGGGTTCTCCACTCAGTGGGGAGCCTGCTTCTCCCTCTGACCCACCTCATCTAGTTTTCTCTCTCTCTCTCAAACAAATAATTAAATAAATCTTTTAAAAAAAATGATTTCACTACAGTATTTAAAAACCCCTAAAATTCCCAAGTGATAGTCACTGCACCTCTTCTTTCTCTACTTTTAAGACACTCTCTATATCCACAGACAAAATAAATACTAACTTAGAAGTGAGAAAGTATCACTGTTCATACCACAATATGCTATATTCTGGAAGAGATTTTCTCAGAAGCAGTTTAATCTGATTGTCATCCCATAGAACTAGGTTTGAACTTAGTTTTCTGAAAAAGAATTGATCATCCAGCTGTTTATAGAATAAACCACAAAATTCATTTTTACTTATCAATTATATTTCTTAATGCTATGCAATGATCAATGGATATTTCTTTAGAAAATATTATGAAGGAGGCATTATAATAACCAGTTATATAAAACTACATTTAGTAATTCAGCATCATAGTAAACCATATAACATTTTAATTTTGAATTAAATTTGAATTAATTTTGAACAACATTTTAGTACAATGGACATGAAGGTAGAGAACTGCTTTTTGAGGTAGGTGCAGTGGCTCTAATATTGTATATTTTGTTCTTTTTTCTTGTAGTGAATTTTGAGATCAATTGTTGAACTTTGAAGGGGTTGGAATCAATTTTCTCTGCAATATTAGTATAATACATGTGAAAAAGCTGTTGTGTTAGAGTAGAAGTTGGTGTGGTCAAATAGATAAGGTTGATATGGTTTTTTAAGAAATAGCATGAGCTCCAGATTGGACACGAACATAGAAAACAAAAATACAAAAACAGATAAGCCTCTAAAACATGTGACAGCCTCAGTGGCAACTTGAGAAAATAGATATGATTCAGATTATAATTTACAATGGACTTATGCATCTGGATCCCTGGGCAGAGTTCTTTGTGTGATTACAGTGTCACCAAAATTATGTGATCAACTAGGGAGAAAACCTAAAGACATCAATAGATGGGTCATATACTGGAATCCTTTCTATCATCTTACTTCTGTAATAACTGGGACAAATGCCTTTGGAAGATGGGTTTCTTGATGTTCAGGTGATTTCAAGATCACACGTGTATATGCTTTCTTACTTTTGTGAATACTATGTGTTTAGACACTTATAGGAACTCTATTTATTGTTTCTTACCCAAATGACGTATTTTCTCTCATCTACTCTTCCTTTTTAGAGCAGCCCTATAATTTTTAACTTTCTCTTCTGTGAATTCTTTCCAGTTTATTTATAAATACTTAGTAATGCTTGGGTGGTTCACCTCTTTTCTTCTTTGGGAAGTAGAAGAAAAAAGAGGAAATGCCATTTTATCATTATTTTTTTCACGTTTTTTACTAAAATGGCCACCAATTCTTCCCTTCACAGCAGCCACATGCTTATAATGTGAAATTACAGATCCTCTCTTTAAAGGGCTAGTCTCTAACCTTGCCCTTTGAATATGGGTTAGTCATGTGACTTGCTTTGGCCAATGGAATGTTAGCAAACGTAATGCGTATGAGGTTTGCCTCCTTGCTGGGTTTAGAACCCTGAGACAGACCCCTGTTGAATAATCAGAGCTAATCTGCTGGAAGATGGAAGAGAACTAGAGAGTCCTACACAGTAGCCTGCCAACCATCAGATGTGAGTGAGGCCCTCCAAGATGATCAGTCACTGTCAAATGTACCAGCTTACCCAGATAGATGAGAAAGCCCAGTAAAGATCAGATGAACGTGCCCAGTTCTAAATAACTGAAGATCATAAACTATAGTGAGGATTAAAAGTACCCACAGTGTATGACTTTTCTATTGCTATGTAATAAACCTTCCCCCAATTTTGCAGCCTGAAACAACAAACATCTATTATCTTATGGTTTCTGTAGGTCAGGAGTCCAGACACAGCTTTTCTGGATGCCTCAGGCTTGAGCCTGAGTCAAGGTGTTGGCTGAGACAACAGTCATTCCAAAACTCTGCTAGGGAAGAATCCACTTCCAAGCTCACTCACATGTCTTTTGGCAAACCTCAGGTCCTCACTGGCTGTTAATAGGAGATATCAGTTTCTTGTCACATGGGTCTCTCAACAGAGCTCCTCACAAAATGGCAGCTTATTTCTCCCAGAGAGAGAGAGAGAGCGCTAAGTGAAAGCAAGTGACAGAAGACCCCTAAGGTAGAAGACACAGTCTTTTTATAACCTAATCTGAAATTGTATTACTTCTACCACATTCTATTTGTTTGAAGTGATTTACTAAATTCAGCCCCATTGCAGGAGAGGGAATTACACAAAGACATGAAAGCAAGAGCCAAGGATCATTGGAAGTGATCTCTGAGGTTTCCTACTTCACATACTCTTATAAAAAGATCAATTTTGGGACGCCTGGGTGGCTCAGTTGGTTAAGCAGCTGCCTTCGGCTCAGGTCATGATCCCAGCGTCCTGGGATCGAGTCCCACATCGGGCTCCTTGCTCGTCAGGGAGCCTGCTTCTCCCTCTGCCTCTGCCTGCCATTCTGTCTGCCTGTGCTCGCTCTCTCTCCCTCTCTCTCTCTGACAAATAAGTAAATAAAATCTTCAAAAAAAAAAGATCAATTTTTCTGTAACCATTGAAACAAATAGTCACCATACCAATTTTAAATTCATTTAATAGATCAACTACACCTTGCTTCATTAAACGTGCTTTCATAAGCCCAGCCATCAGTATGAGCCTCTGACTTATGTAAATCAATCAGTCAGGAATGAATTCACTGTCTCTGAGTGTGCCAACCAATCAACAGAAGTCTTGTCCAAGTAGCCATGATTCAACAAATGATGTCAACTCACTTGTGACCCTGAAAATCCACCCATCTTTGTTCTCCATATATCCTCCAAGCCCCGTGTAAGATTAGCATTCTGCTTGGAATGACTGTGCCTGATCGGGATAGCTCTCCCAGATCAAGCTAGCACAAAGTTCAGTTTTATCATTTTGTTTGAGATATTGAGTGATGGTTTATCATCCTCTGACAACCTAGTAGATGTTTTAAGTCACTAAATTTGGGTAGTAAGGCATTAGGCAGCAAAAAGCTAACTTACATGCTTTGGCAAATAACAGATCAATCACAAGTAATTTTGTCTTTCATCTTCAAAGAAGAAGGACCCTGACTCATTTAACATGGTATTTGGAGAGGGTATAGATTTTCAATCATTAATGGAAATGCTGGCTTGTAAAAGTGCTTGAGAACCAAAGTTATCATGATTGTGAATTCAGATTAATTTGTGATTCAGTTCATTTTATTGTGTCACTCCTATTAAAGTCCAGAATTACAGATGTCTTAAATGTTTCTGAGTCTTTTCTCCTTGGCTTTAATGCATTCAGGGGGCTTGAACTTTTCTCTTAAAAAAACTAAAGATGCTGGTGTTGATCTTGTGAAGGCACATACTCTCACATAATTGCAGAATGGATTCTGAGAAACTGGTATCTGGAAGGCACATTTTAAAAGCTCTGATTTATTTTTATGATGAAAGAAAGAGGAATTATTAAGAAATTCTTGGAAATGGGCTGTGACTAAGGTTTTTTTTTTCCCTGCCACATTTTACAGGCTTTCATGTGAAGCTCCCTTAGTGCATCATTGGTCAAAACAAGCTCCATGATAACTTGTGCTAATTTTCCTAAAAAACAGCATCCTTAAAAAAATTCTGAGTTTTATCACAAGTTGGTCAACAACCAGATGATCAGTAAGCCCTACAAAGGAGCCATATGGCAAGAAATAGTCTGAGAAATAAAATTGTTTTCTCCAAAGACAATTGTATTCAGTACACATTTTTTTTAAAGCCAGTTTGATGAAGAATGGAAATCTAGGGGGGGGAAAGGAATGGAAATATATGATAAGCCCAAGAGTATGAACTGAGAGTAGTAAACTAGGGGAAGCTTAGCAAGGCCTATTTGTTTGGATTCTTCTTAGTGTTCCTGTCTTGGACATAAGGATGCTCCTTTCCTTTGAGTATAGGGAGGGCACCTCTCACGTGAGGATCTTATGACCTGCCTCAAGGGTGAAGGGTGGAGGGAAGATCAGAGAGACCTCCCTGAGTTTGATTTTTACTCAAACTCCTTTAGCTTAAAATATTCAATGTGTCAGAATGCCATATTTCGGGGTACCGTGCTCTAAACCCTGTTACTATTTACTACCTCTAACTTGGAAATGGCTATAATATCCCAGAAGTAAACAATACCTCTAAAAGTTGTCTCATCTATTCCTTTTGCCAGTCAGTTGTCTCAGAAGATGTGGTAAATGAGGATAGGAAACTTGTGTTTTAAAAACTTCAGTTAAAGTTTTTAATTAGTTGAAGTTTAGCTGTTGTCTTTAAATGTTTTATTTTTAATTGTAGTGTAGTTGACATGCAATATTTTATTAGTTTCAGGCATACAGCATAATGATTTAACATTTCTATATGTGATGAAATGTTCACAATAATAAGTGGAATTACCATCAATATACATTTAATGTCTCAATATATATAAAGAACTGGGTTGAGGGGCTGGAATTGGAGATAAAACCAAGAAAGTGGAATCTTAAAAATGCCATAATAAAGAATACTAAGTATGTTTATAAAGAGCATAGGAACTTTTGAAGTAGTTTAATACAGCAATGACATAATCAGAGCTGTGTTTTAGAAATAGTAATCTGGCATACGTGTAGGAAAAATAGCACCGGGGAAATAATAGATGGAAGGAGACCAGTTAGGAAACCACTGTAGCACTCCAGGTCATAGATTCATATCCCTGTTCTACCACTTACCAACTATGTAACCTTTGATGCCACCTAGCCATTACACTTTAAGCTCCCCATCAGTAAAATGAAGGTTGATTCATATAATCTCTAAAGTCCTATGCAGAACTTGAAAAACCAAAGCAAAACTCTTTCACTCAGGGTTTCTCTGGAGCAAAATTAAAGCAAAGTAAGAGTTCGGGACATTGAAAGAGCAAAAACAGCTTTAGTGAGTGTTGGTCAAGGATAAGCTTCCTTCATTTCCTTCAGCCATCTCCCAGTGCAGAGATTCCACCTCCACAATAGCTAATAGATGGCCCCCAGTCTTGTCTTCAATACCTCCTGTGATAGGGAGCTCACTCTTCTGAAGGCTTTATCTGCTGCTGGGCAGCTCGCTTTATGTCTTCATTTGCTTCTATGGGAGGTCAAATTTCCTCATTATTAGCAGGTCTGTTATCTGGAATTACACTAAACAAATCTGTTAAACTTGAGCTTGGTCCCTCTTAGTCATTCTAAAGTATATTTAACTGTTTTCTGAGGATGTGAGGATGTGGTTTTTGGACTCTTCACCATCTTGAATATCCAGAGCAAAATGGTTGTAGCTTGTATGAATGTCTGAATGCTGCTGTGACAGTCATGGCTTCTCCTCCTCAATCTCCTCTTCCATTGCTGGAATGAGAGCACAACTCAGACTCTCCCTTCCTGATAAAAATTTGTGGTTCCCCAGTGTGGGGGCTCTAGGAAAGGGGCTTGTGGAATGGCCCAGGAACCCCCTGTAGATTGTTAGCCATGAGTTGGCTGGAACTGAAGGCCCCTGTTTCCTAGAAAATCTATTAAGTGAAAAATTCAATCCACATGTTTTGAGAAGAGAAATTATATCCAAAATTCAGGGCAGGGCTGTACCTGGACCCTATTTGGGAAGGACATCGTGGCCTCTGGACTAGTGGTTTCTTTCCCATAGTGGGAGGGGCTATGGATTCCCATGGACCCTCAAGGTTTCCAGGTCCTGGGGAGCTAACATTTCTCGGTACTCCCCCAGTCAGCCTGCATTTAAGTTCAGGTGGCTTAGCACCAGAGACTGAGAAACTGTTTCTTCCCTTCACTAATAAAGGGTTATACCATAAAGAGGGCAGGGGTCTCCAAACTTCCTTGGATTACACGTTTCCCCAATAAGTCTTGTACTTGATGCCTATTCTGAACGTTTGGAATTTACCCTCATCCACGTCACCTGGTTACAGTGTACACACACACACACACACACACACACACACACACACAGGTGTGCACATGTGATTCCCCTCCTAATTTCTTCCCTTTGCTGAGGGATTATGTCCTGGTTTTCAGATATAATTTCTCTTCTCAAAGCCATGTGGATTGAATTTTTCACTTAGTGTGTTATCTGAAAGCAAAAGTATTAATTCCAACCACCTGTCTCTTACTCAAGAGGCAATACATGTTCTTACTCCACAAATATGCCTGCCAGCTAAATATAAATTCTGGGGGAAGGAGGTGCAGGGGTCTCCCAGGCCTCCAGAACGTCCCTCTCTGGATGACTCCTCCATTCAGCGTCTGGAGCACAGCCACACAGGGAACAGGAGCTGGTGTTTGTCCAGACTAATCTCTACCCCCTGAATCCAGAGTTCCCATAGTTTCTGTTCCCTCCAACCTGATCAATTATTACTCAAGCTGGCCTCTGGTCCCTTAGTCATCTTTCTGTTCAGCATGGTACAATTGACCCTCCATCACCAGCAAACAAGAAGGGGCAATGTCTTCTATTGGCAGGAAGTTCTAGGGTGGCAGTTGTCCATCTCCCTACTGGGGCAGAATTAGGGAACTTCATGGAGTTAAGGGACTTACAGGTATCAGCTAAAGAATAGGAGGCCCTATGGAACAGTTCATACCTGTTCTTTATGATCTGTTAAGAAACCTCTATGTCATCTCAATCGGGTAAAAAGGCAGATCCATTTCTTGGATCAGAAAGGACCATTTATCTTATAAAAACAGATTAAATTTCCTCTGCATGGTTAGCACTTGTAGCATGCCTTCTAGCTATGACACTTCACTGTGAATATTTCAGCCTACTAATAGTAAGAGCTAGTTAGTGCTTATTTAGTATTTACTATGTGCCAGACACATTTCTGATTATTTCACAAATTTTAACCCTTTGAATCCAAAGAACAGGAATATGGAAAAGGCACTTGTATTAACTCCATTCTATAGACGAAGGAATGGAGGTGCTGAGAGCTGGTACTCTACTCTGGGTCACTCAAGGACATGGCAGACCCAGGACTGGGACCTAAACATCCAGTCTTCCAAAGGCAAGGCCTAATCACTGCGCCACCCTGGCTCTCCAGACATTACCACCCCTTGAGTATGGCCCTAGCTTACCTTTCCAAGCCAATCTTTTTACTTCCCACTAGGAAAATTGGAGAGCATTCACCCTTTTCTTTACAATATTCATTTTCCCCACCTCGGCGTCCTCTCATGATCTTTTCTGGGCCTAAAACACCTGTCTCCATGTCCCACTCTCTGCCTGTAAATCTCACACCCATTTAGGGGAGAATCCATCTCAAAGATACCAATAAAGCAAAAGAAACCAACATTCACTAAGTTCCTACTGTCTTTTGGGTAGCATACTATGGAAATTCACATAAAATATGTTTAGTCCTCAATCTGACTTTTGGACATAGGATACAAAGAAAAGGTTTTGAGTTAAGTTCCCTGCTCAGCCAGGAAAGGGCAGAGCTGCACTGTCTGTAGAAACGTGCACATGCCATGGGCACTAGGGTGGTCTCTCTTTTCCTGTCCCTCCCACATAGTACTTTGAGCATCTCTCAGGACACTTTGCCATACCATATAGTGCAGGTATTTGGGTAATGCCCCTACAATAAGACTTCTTCTTCTATTTTTTTTTTTTTAAAGATTTTGTTTATTTATTTGACAGAGAAAGACCACAGACAGGGGGAGCAGGAGAGGGAGAAGCAGACTCCTGGCTGAGCAGGGAACCCAACATCGGGCTCAATCCCAGGACCCTGGGATTATGACCCAAATGGAAGGCAGATACTTAACCAACTGAGCCACCCAGGAGCCCAACAACAAGACTTCTGATAATAGAAATTGTGTCATGCTGCTTTTCCTCCTTGGGGTGCCCAGCCTGGTCCTTTATACCAAAGTCAATTAATGAAAGTTTGTGTAATTAAATGACACTGAATTGAGGACCAGGGAGGCAGCCTTCATGGGGAAGACAGGCTCGTGCATGCCAACCCGAACACTTCTTCCAAGTTCTGAAATAATGAGCTGTCAGTTTCCTTGAGTTGCTAAGCCTTTTGGGAAGGAAGATGTGAACGGAAACAAGCAAGTACCTGCCTCATTCCCCCAGGAGGAAGCTCCTGCTTTCAGACATGACAAATTCAAAAAATATGTGGTGTTAACTCCAATAGCGTGCATCTAGCACAACCTGAGACTGCATAGGCATGTGCAAACCGGCTCGGGAACAAAGAGACATCCTAACCCAAAAGGTGCCAGAACATATGACAACACCACAAAAGCAATATTAACTTGAATATTGCATGGTGTCTGCAAAAAGAAAATAAGTTGTAAATTTTCTTTTATCATATGCCATGTTTTTACTTAAGTGTGTCTAATTAGCCTCTGTTTGTTGTGGGCTAGCTGTGCAAGTAATTAGATAAGGAGCCCAGGGCACCATGTCTATTCCACCATGGCTGGATCCTGATTTCCAAAAAATTAAAAAAAAAAAAAAAAACTTTTCCATTTTTGTGGCCCTTTCCTCTCTCATTCTGAAGCGGAGGGCTGAGAGCCATAAAGGTGAGCCTGCCATTCAGGGATTGCAAAAGAGCTTCAAGTTGTGAGCCCTCTTTATCTTGTCTCGATTCCAGATGGCTGGAAACATGAGTGCCTTTAAAATGCATAAACCCAATGATACTATTGCCAATTAAATACTAGAGGAAGAAAAGAAGGAGGTTAGCTTACATTTCATCCTATACATAAGAACACAGGGAGGTTAACAGTATGATGTGGTAGAAGTTGGGTCTGATATCCATCAACACATCTATACGTGGGAGTGATCAGTTTCAAGAGGGAAAAGAAATGGGTCCAGTGAGACCCAGAGAAAACCATTGTAATCATTTTCTGAAAGATAAGAACACCCTGGGTCATGTTAGAAGGAATGACAAAGCAATGACAAATCTGAGAAGTATCCGGGATATACTGGGAAAATGTGGGTAATCGATTAGTTGAGGATTGGTGAGGGAGCAAGGATGATTCCCTTTCTACACACCGGCTGGGTGGATAGTTTGTCAGCACCCGAAATGCAGAATACAAGAACAGCAGGAAGTGTGAGTAGAAGATGGTGTAGAAGTTGTAGCAGCTTAAGCCTGCTTGCTCCAGTGTTCTGGATAAGTTAAGATGCATCGCCACCTGCTAATAATGAGAGGAGGAGGAGTGCATGGTGAAGGTTTACAGTGGTAACTGAATATGGGGAAGATGCGGAACAAAGGTTAAAAAAATAAAAAAGCAAAGGGCAGAAGTGAGGACTCAGCAGAGCCTGGAGAACACAGATTGGCAGAATAGTATGACTTTCTCTAGTAATGTCAACTGCCCAGCTGTTGGAAGAGAAAGAGAAAAATGGGCACAAATGGACCCAGAAATAAGCTTCAAAAAGGTGACATTCTATAAGGCCGATTCTAGTCTTACGTACTCTGATTGCTAAAGTCTTGGCTGAGATACGGAGTACCTATTCAGGCCAGACACTGATCTGAAGAGTTTTTGTTTTAAATAACTTGCTGTGTGAAGAAACATACTTTGAATAATCAATATGAGAAAGATTTGAGGGATCTAGGGAAGGAGGAAGGGAGACCCACCAGGAGGCAGTCTGTGCAAACAAGAAGGTTCTGGTCTAAGACATTATTAGTTGAGATATAACTCAGAACCTTATAAATCAACAGAAAGGTGGATTTTTCATTTCTCTATTTGTTCCTCTGCATTATTGTATGAATGAACATTTAAGAGAGAAAAAAATGCAGGTGTGTCATTTATAAGAGATGGTATGATTTGGCAGGTAAAAACACAGGCTCTGTTAAATCCCCTCCCCGCTGGGTTCAAATCCCAACTTTACATGTAAGAGTTGTGTGATCTTTGACAAGTTACTCAACCCTCATCTGTAAAATGGAAATAAGGGTCTTACTTAAGTTATACAGTTATTGTAACAATTATATATGTTAATACAGAAAAACTGCCCAGTCCATATTAAGAACTCAATAAATGTTGGTATTATTCTCATATACACTTAACTCAAATGTCATCATCCCAAAGAGTCATCTTGTTTTTTCTTTTTATTTAAATTCAGTTAGCCAACATATAGTATATCCTTAGTTTCAGATGTAGAGTTCAGTAATTTATCAGTTAATTATAACACCCCCTGCTCATCATATCACATGCTTCGTTAATGCCTACTACCCAGTTACCCCATACCCCTCACAACCTCTGTTTGTTTCCTATAGGTAAGAGTCTCTCATGGTTTGTCTCCCTTTCTGATTACTTCCCTTTCAGTTTTCCCTTCCCTATGATTCTTTTTTTGTTTCTTATATTCCACATATGAGTGAAACCATATGATAATTGTATTTCTTTTATTGACTAATTTTACTTAGCATAATAGCCTCCAGTTTGATCCATGACAACGTAAATGATAAGTATTCATCCTTTCTGATGGCTGTGTAATATTCCATTGTATATGTACCACATCTTTTTTATCCATTCATCTGTCAATGGACATCTTAGCTCCTTCCACAATTTGGCTATTGTGGGCATTGCTGCTATAAACATTGAGGGGGCAGGTGCCCCTTCAGATCACTACCTTTGTATATTTGGAGTAAATACCTAGTAGGTCAATTGCTGGGTCACAGGGTAGCTATATTTTTAACTTCTTGAGGAAACTCCATACCATTTTCCAGAGTGACTGCACCAGCTTGCATTCCCACCAACAGTGTAGAAGGGTTTCCCTTTCTCTGTATCCTCGCCAACATAGATTGTTTCCCAACTTGTCAATTTTAGCATTCTGACTGGTGTGAGGTGGCATCTCATTGTGGTTTTGATTTGTATTTCCCTGAGGTTGAGTGATGTGGAGCATTTTATCATGTGTCTTAGATACTAGCCCTTTACCTGATATGTCCTTTGCAAATATCTTCTCCCATTCTGTAGGTTGACTTTTAGTTTTGTTGGCTGTTCCTTTGCTCTACAGAGCTTTTTATTTTGATCAAGTCCCAATAGTTCATATTTGCTTTTGTTTCCCTTGCCTTGGACACTTGTCTTGTCTTGCAAGAAGCTGTTGTGGACAAGGCTGAAAGGTTGCTGCCTGTGTTCTTCTCTAGGATTTTGATGGATTCCTGTTTCACATTGAGGTCTTTCATCCATTTTGAGTTTATCTTTGTGAATGGTGTAAGAAAATGGTCCAATTTCATTCTTCTGCATGTGGCTGTCTAATTTTCTCAACACCCTTCATTGAAGAGACTCTCCTTTTTCCATTAGATACTCTTTCTTGTTTTGTTGAAGATTAATTGACCATAGAATTCAGGGTCCATTTTTAGGTTCTGTATTCTGTTCCATTGATCTATGTGTCTGTTTTTGTGCCAGTACCATACTGTCTTGATGATTACAGCTTTGTAATAGAGCTTGAAGTCTGACAATGTGATGCCACCAGCTTTGGTTTTCTTTTTCAACCTTCCTTTGGCCATTTTTGGTCTTTTCTGGTTCTGTACAATTTTAGGATTAATTGTCCCAGCTCTGTGAAAAATGTTGATGGTATTTGGATAGGGGTTGCTTTGAATGTGTAGATGGCTCTCAGTAGTATAAATATTTTAACAATATTTATTCTTCCAATCCAGGAGCATGGAATATTTTTATATTTCTTTGGGTCTTCCTCAATTTCTTTCATAAGTGTCCAGTAGTTTTTAGAGTATTTTTTAGATCCTTTACCTCTCTGGTTAGGTTTATTCCTAGGTATCTTATGGTTCTTGGTGCAATTGTAATAACTCAATTCCTTAATTTCTCTTTCTTCTGTATCATTATTAGTGTATAGAAATGCACTATTTCTGTGATAGAATAGATATGCACTATAGATAGAAATGCACTATTTCTGTGATTTTTTAATAATTTTTTTATTTTTTAATAAACACGTAATGTATTATTAGCCACAAGGGTACAGGTCTGTGAACTTCCAGGTTTACACATTTCACAGCACTCACCATAGCACATACCCTCCTATTTCTGTAATTTTTATGCATTGATTTTATATCCTGCAGGAACTGCTGAATTCCTGTATGAGTTCTAGCAATTTTGGGGTAGAGTCTTTTAGGTTTTCCACATAAAGTATCATGTCATATGAGAAAAGTGAGAGTTTGACTTCTCCTTTGCCAATTTTGAATGCCTTTTATTTATTTTTCTTGTCTGATTGCTGAGTCTAGGACTTCCAGTGCTATGTTGAACAACAGTGGTGAGAATGGGCATCCCTGTTGTATTCCTGACCTTAGGGGAAAAGCTCTCAGTTTTTCCCCATTGAGAATGATATTTGTTGTGGGCTTTTTGGTAGGTAGTCTTTATGATAATGACGTATGTACCCTCTACCCCTACACTGTGCAGAGTTTTAATCAAGAAAGGATGCTGTATTTTGTCAAATGCTTTTTCTGCATCATTGAGAGGATCATACAGTTCTTGTCCTTTCTTTTATTAATGTGATATATCATACTGATTGATTTGCAGATGTTGAACCACTCTTGCAGACCAGGAATAAATTCTACTTGGTTGTGGTGGATAATCTTTTTAATGTACTATTGGATCCTCTTGGTTAGTATCTTGGTGAAAATTTTGATATCCATGTTCATCAAGGATGTTGGTCTGTAATTCTCCTTGTTGGTGTGGTCTTTGTCTGGTTTTGGGATCAAGATAATGCTGGCCTCATATGAAGAGTTTGGAAGTTTTCCTTCCATTTCTATTTTGAAACAGTCTCAGAAGAATAGGTATTAGTTCTTCTTTAAATGTTTGGTAGAATTCCCCTGGAAAGTCATCTGGTTCTGGACTCTTGTTGGGAGAGTTTTGATTACTGCTTCAATTTCCTTTCTGGTTATGGGTTCAGGTTTTCTATTTCTTCCTGTTTTGGTTTTGGTAGTTTATAAGTTTCTAGGAATGCATCTATTTCTTTCAGATTGCCTAATTTGTTGTCATATGGTTGCTCATAATATGATATTAAAATTGTTTGTATTTCCTTGGTGTTGGTCATGATTCCTCCTCTTTCAGTTATGATTCTATCAGTTTGGGTCCTTTCTCTTTTCTTTTTGATAAGTCTGGCTAGGGATTTATTGATCTTATTAATTATTTTAAAGAACCAGCTTCTAGTTTCATTGATCTGTTCTAATGTTCTTTTGGTTTCTATTTCATTGATTTCTACTCCAATCTTTATTATTTCTCATCTCAGTTTGGGGTAGGCTCTATTTGCTATTCTTTCTCTAGCTCCTTAGGTGTAAGGTTATCTTGTGTGTTTGATACTTTCCTAGTTTCTTGAGAAAGGCTTCTATTGATATGCACAGCTCTCTTAGGACAATTTTTGGTGCATCCCAAAGGCTTTTAATAGTTGTGTTTTCATTTGTTTCCATGAGTTTTTAAATTCTTTTTTAATTTCCTGGTTGACCCATTCTTTCCTTAGTAGGATATTCTTTAACCTCCAAGTATTTCATTCCTTCCAAATTTCCTCCTGTGATTGAGTTTGAATTTCAAAGCATTGTGATCTGAAGAAATGCAGGGAATAATCTCAGTCTTTTGGTACTGGTTGACACCTGATTTGTGACCCAGTGTGTAATCTAATCTGGAGAATGTTCCACTCAAGAAGAATGTGTATTCTGTTGTTTTAGGATGGAATGATCTGTATATATCTGTGAAGGTCATCTGGTCCAGTGAGTCACTCAAAGTCCTTGTTTCCTTTTTAATCTTCTGCTTAGATGATCTGTCCATTGCAGTGAGTGGGTTATTGAAGTCCCCTGCTGTTATTGTATTATTATCAATATGTTTATTTTATTTTGTTATTAATTGGTTTATATAATTGGCTGATCCCAAGTTAGGAGCAGAAGTATTTATAATTATTAGATCTTCTTGTTGGATAGACCCTTTAAGTATGCTATAGTGTCCCTCTTCATCCCTTACTACAGTCTTTGGTTTAAAATCTAATTTGTCTGATATAAGCATTGATACCCAGCTTTCTTTTAATGTTCATTAGCATGATAAATGGTTCTCCACCCCCTCACTTTCAATCTGGAGGTGTCTTTGGGTCTAAAATGAGTCTCTTGTAGATAGCATATGGATGGGCCTTGCTTTTTTATCCAATCTGATACCCTGTGTCTTTTGATTGGAGCATTTAGCCTATTTACTTTCAGGTCACTAATAAAAGATATGAATTTAGTGTCATGGTATTACCTGTAAAGTCCCCCTTTCTGTATATTATCTCTGTTTCTATCTGGTCTGTGTGACTCTTGGGCTCTCTCTTTGCTTACAGGATCCCCTTTAACAGTTTTTGCAGGCCTGGTTTAGTGATCCCAAATTCTTTTAGTTTCTGTGTCCTGGAAGCTCTTTATCTCCCTTTTCATTCTGAATGATAGCATTGCTGGATAAAGTTTTTTTGGCAGTATGTTATTCTCATAATACCCTGAATATATCATGCCAGCTCTTTCTGGCCAGCCTATCTCTGTGGAAAGCTGTCGAGCTCTTGTCTCAAGTTACATTCAGGATTTTCTCTTTAGAGCTGAAGTTTGAAAGCTTCACTAGTATATGTTGGCAGTGTTGGTCTATTCTTATTGATCTTGAGGGGGGTTTTCTGTGGACTTGAATGCCTGTTTCCTTCCCCAGTTTAGGGAAGCCCTCAGCTATGATTTCCTCAACTATACCTTCTCTCTCTCTCTCTCTCTCTCTCCCCCTTCTTCCTCTGGACCCCATTAATTCTAATATTGTTTTGCTTTATGGTCTTGCTGATTTCTCAAAGCCTGCCCTCATGCTCCATTGGTTGTTTTTCTTTCTTTTCCTCAGCTTCCTTCCTTTCCATCATTTTGTTTTCTATATCACTGACTCTCTTTTTTTGCCTCATTTACCCTAGCCATTAAAGCATCCATTTTATTTTGATTTTTTAAAAAGATTTTATTTATTTATTTGACAGACAGAGATCACAAGTAGGCAGAGAGGCAGGTGGGGTGGGGGGGACAGGCTCCCTGCTGAGCAGAGATCCCAGGACACTGGGATCATGACCTGAGCTGAAGGCAGAGGCTTAACCCACTGAGCTACCCAGGCACTCCTAGAGCATCCATTTTAGACTGCATCTCAGTTAAAGCATTTTTAAAAAGATTTTTAAAAATTTATTTGAGAGAGAGCATGAGGGAGAGAGAGCACAAGCAGAGGGGGAAGTTAGAGGGAGAGGGAGAAGCAGACTCCCCGCTGAGCACAGAGCCAGATGCGAGACTCAATCCCAGGACCTGAGGATCATGACCCAAGCTGAAGGCAGACGCTAACAGACTGAGCCACCCAGGCACCCTCAGTTAAAACATTTTTAACTTTGGCCTGATTAGATTTTATTTCTGCACTAAGGAATTCTCTAGTGTCTATGTTTTTTTCAAGTCCAGCTAGTAACTTTATAATCATTATTCTGAATTCTAGGTATGACATTTTGTTTATATCCATATTGATTAAATCTTTGTCAGAGAGTATTACCCCTGGTTCTTTCTTTGTTGTGAATTTCTCCTTCTAGTCATTTTGTCCAGAGAAAAATGGATGAATGAGAGAACAAAATCAAGGATATCTACCACAACCCCATGAGGCATACACTAGACGCATCCAAAGAGATCAGAAACCAAAAAGGAAAACAAAAACTAAAACAAACCAGGGTTGAGGCAGAGAGAGAATATAATCTAACAGACACTTAGGGTGCCTGGGTGGCTCAGTGTGTTAAGCCTCTGCCTTTAGCTCAGGTCATGATCTCAGGGTTCTGTAATTGAGCCCTGCGTTGGACTCTCTGCTCAGTGGGGAGCCTGCTTCCCCCTCTCTCTCTGCCTGCCTCTCTGCCTACTTGTGATCTTGCTCTCTCTGTCAAATGAATAAATGAAATCTTAAAAAAAAATAAATTAAATAAAAAAAAAATCTAACAGACACTAGATCCCAAAATTGTAAAGAAAGAAAAATATGTATATATATATTTTTTTTTCACAAAAATAAAATTGAATACAATGAAAGGAAGCCCAAATGAAGAATATATCTATAAAATATAAATGTAAAAATATAAAATGTAAAAATGACTAAAAATTTAAAAAGACTTAAAAAAAGACTTGATAAAATAAACTACTTGAAAAGGGGGGAAAAAAGAAAAAGAAAATTTTAAACTGAAAGACTAAAGACTCATGAGAAAAAATCTTGAATTCTATATACAATTTTCCCCTAGTTCAGGAGTTTTCCAGTCTGTGTGCTCTGTAAACTTGGTATCAGCCTGATGATTCTGCTGGTCTTCTGGGGGAGGGGCCTGTTGCCCTGATTCTCAGGTGTCTTTGCCTGGATGGAGTTGTACCTCCCCTTGGCAGGGGACCAGGCTCAGTGTAAGCTCCTTTGGCTTGCTCTATGTGGCTTTTGTTCCCTGAAGGTTTTTCTTATCACTTTAGGGGAGGAAAAAGGAATAAAAATGATGCAGCCCCATCTCCAGCCCTGGAGCTGAATAATTACCGCCACCACTCTTCAGTGCACCCTCAGGGAAAAGCAATCAATCTCTTGTTTGTGCCAAACTCCACACACCCACTCCAATCCTCCCTAAGGAAGGAGGGGATGTCTCACTAGGCTCTACTGTTTGCTGGGCCCCTGCTCCAGGAGTGTTTGCCTGATCCTGCACACACCTGTGGAGCTTCTCACCAGGAGAAAGAGGGAGGTCATGTTGCTTATTGGGCCCCTGCTTAGAAAACAGTCTTCAATCTTATCTTGGTTGGCAGTTTATGGCAACACCTAGCTGAGAGGTTCAGCTAATTGAAGGTTCACTAATTGAAGCCAGCTTCCTGCTCCAATGCTTAGGAATTCTGCTGCACTCAGCTACCCCCATGCTTTCTGTGACCTTGGGGATCCTAAGACCACACTGTCCCACCTAGGATTCTGCCCTGCTTCACCACCTGAACACCCTTCAGCCTGAGAGTCCCTCACAGGAGCAGAATTCTAAAAGTTCTGATTTTGCACTCCATTGCTCTATCACTTTCCAACAGCCAGTTTATGGAAGCTCCCCCCCCCCCCGCTGTGGTTTATCTTCCTATATATTCCCTCAGATTCACTTCTCCACATTTCCTATCTTACAAAAAGTAATCACTTTTTTATTTGCCGAATTGCAGCAATTCTTTCTTAAATCTCAGGTTGAATTCACAAGTGTTCAGAATGATTTGATAGATACCCAACTGAATTCAAGAGATCAGATGAATCGAGGGTCCCCTACTCTTCCTCCATCTTCCCTCCCTCTCAAGACATCTTCTTGATATTAAAATTAAAATGGCCAAAGAGCCTATCTTCAGTGCTCTCCCCCCATTCATGTACATTCCTGTAGATTCTAGCAGCTCTTGCTCATTGAACTTTCACTTTTTTTCTCACCTCCTCTGCCACTTCCCTTTTATCTACCTATTGGTCCAAAGATAGAACACAGCGTCTTGTCCTAGATTTCCCCAATGTATCTCCATCACAAGGCAAGTCAAGAAGAATTTTCTCTGAGGCTTTGAGGATAGCTTTGAGGCAGCTTGTAACACAGAGCTGAAACTTACCAGGGACTATCACACACCTCTGCTTTCAGCTGTCCATTGGACATGCCCATTTGCCAGGAATGTGTCCCTGCTGTGTCTCAAATGTTCTGTTCCTGAGCTCTTCCTCTTTCAGCTTCACCTTCTTCACCTTCCTTCCTTTTTAGTCTAGATGCTTCATGTTCTCTTTCCTGAGCTGCCAAAGGAGCTCCAACTATTTTTCTTTATTTTTCACAGCAACTAGCTTTCTCTTTGTGTCACACCTCCACCTTCCAGAACCATGTCCTATCAGGGTGTTTTGTCAAGTAAAAAAATAATATGTTCACTAGAAAAATGCTGCTGTTGACTTTTGAAATAATTTTTTCTCACTAAAAATGCTTATGTTAATGATAAATGCTACATAGTGCTGTTCTACTATTAATGTCTCATTTTCTATATATCAATGATTCTCAAACTCCAGTGAAAAGTCTCCTTTTATGAAGTTTTCCATCTTTGTTCATGAGAGAGATTGATGTGCAGTTTTTTATTGCAATATTCTGGACAGTCTTTGGTGTCAAGATTATTCTGGCCTCAGAAAATTAGTTGGGATGCATACTCTTTTTCTCTTCTCTGGAAGAGTTTGTATAAAAGTACTGTTATGGGGGCACCTGGTTGGCTCAGTGGGTTAAAGCCTCTGCTTTCCGCTCAGGTCGTGATCCCAGGGTCCTGGGATCGAGCCCCATATCCGGCTCTCTGCTCAGCAGGGAGCCTGCTTCCTCCTCTCTCTCTGCCTGCCTCTCTGCCTACTTGTGATCTCTGTCTGTCAAATAAAATAAATAAAATCTTTAAAAAAAAAGTACTGTTATGTCTTCTTTAATGTTTGGAAGAGTTTACAAGTAGGAACATTGGACCTGGACTCCCGTGTGTGTGTGTGTGTGTGTGTGTGTGTGTGTGTGTGTGTGTGTGAAGGTTTATTGATGGGAACTCAGATTGTTTTTGTTCTCATGTTTCTTATATGTGGAAAAAAAGAGAACTAGTTATAAACTCCACATGGTCCATAATTCCTATATAAATGTAAGGACAAAATTTATATGCTAAAAACCAACAAATCTATAAAAACCATAATAATAAAAATTAATATTATTTCAGTGGGATGGATCATTGTTTTCTTTGGCTGAGTTGCAATTTGAAATGTAGATGTAGTGTCGTTCGGGTCTTCTGAGTTTGCTGTACCTACACTCTCTCGTGCCAAGGGATGACTCAACCCTCCCTTCCCTTTTCTTCATCTGAGGTATGAGAACCTTTTCTCATAAGGTACACAGTGACATCATTGGGCCTTCATTTAGCAGAAATTCCTCATCTATGCATTAAGTCCTCAATCACTAGTTTTTACCCTAGTCTTAATCATTAAAATAGTCCATTTATTACTTGGTTGCAAGAGGTCATTTCAAGTTGTCGGATCAATCTCATTTATTAACTAATATGTGAGATCGAGATTGCATGCTTTGGGAAAATCTTTTAGTAGAAAACTATCTTTCAAAAGAGAACTTGCATGTTCATAACTGGTAAAATAATTCAATTTGAGTGTAATTGAGAGTAAGGGATAGTCATTTCTGTTTTGATATTAGGATACCTAAGGTCTGACTGCTGATACAACATCAGGCAAACATGCTTCCAATGCCTTAAAACTTATATGTGGTCACTAAAAGTGATTCCTCTCAGCTACTACAAATGCAGGTGCAGGGTCTAAAATTGCATGATAGTATTCCTTGAGGGTAAAGTGGTTGTCTAGATGATTACTAATGTGTTGATAATATTTTTAAAGATTATCATCAAAAAGAATATGTAGACTTAAAAGAATTTCTGTAGGGAATGTGTGGGCCATTAAAAATATACTTACAGACCCCCATGAGTCTAGGGACACTGGTTGAAACACTATTCCATATTAAGGAATCATTTTTTAAAAATTCTGCTACTGTCTGATGGCCTATTCATCAACCAGTTCTTTTTTTCTCTCCTGTGTGCAATCTGCTATTCTTGTCCCAAAGCCAAATTTTCCTTTTAACAGGGCTCTCACTGTTGGGCAGAAAGATCTCAGGCTTTGCATGTGCACATGTGGAGTTTATACCAAGTGTTGAGCTAAGAAGACTTTGCTGTCCTGAACAGATATTGTAAAGGGAATGGCTGCCTACTATGGGGGGGATCATATTCACCCATGTGTTTTTTGTCATTTAGTTATTTGTTTATCCTGTGACCTGCCCCTCTTGGGACTAGACTAGAGGCTCCTGTTGTCCAGAGAAGAAATCAGGCCAGCAGACCCAGAAGATAAATGCCTTAAGTCCTTGGTTCTTAAGTGTCAAATGTCCTATCCTATCAAAACTGCCAAGTCTGTTTATTAGCCCTTCTGCTCCCTGCAGGGATGGAGTTTTAGAAGGAGTTAGGGGAAAACCTCGAGTAGAAGTAGAAAGCAGGATGATGGTGAGGATCTCTAAACAGGTGAGCTGCACCCTGCTTCTCTGCCTTATAGTTACCTCCAAGATGCGGGAGTGGGTAGATACTAGAACAATTCTTCAAAATATGAGAAGCCTTGAGTGAAGGGGACAGGTGCTCTGCTTCCTTTCTAGAACTCTGGGAAGTGTTCATTCAGCAGCAGCATCTCATGCTTAGAGACAGAAACATGGAGAGCAGGGCTCGAGGGGTCTCAGGCAGCCCCTTCAAGTCTCCTGCAACCCATTTTAGAAGATCAAGGAGTTGGAAGGAGAGCAGAATTTTTCCATACCCTCAAGAAAGCACAAAAAATAGCTATGAGCAAACTGGCAGATCTGAAGTTGTTAGATCAGTTGCCAGGGGATATCATTAAAAGACAACAAAGGATGGTATATCTAGAAAGTCACTAAGAATGTGATTGTTTAGAAGCTGCCAGAAAGGAGCGGCGGGACCATGGCCATGGCTGTGACTGGGCAGGTGACTGTGGACAGGTGACGAAGGACTAGATGTCTCCCCGGATGCCATCATGGTACATGAACCCCAACTTAGACACCACCTCAGGAGAAGGAGGGGCAGGGGACAATCCCCATTGACTGAACCCAGGACAACTACAATGATCTGAGATTGACTAATCATATTTTACAAATTATTTTTCAGTATCTGGCAAAACTTTCAAAATCATAAACTTAATTGATAAGTATTGTCCTGTAAACATATTTACCAAAGAATTATATCCTGAGGGCAGGCAAAAAGCTATTTTCTGAGAAGATATCTGGGCTCCAAACTGTTGAATTAAGAGTATGCCCAGTTTAGGCACATTTGCTGAGCTTTCCAGGTACCTTCATAGAGAGAGATCTTCTCTGGTAGACAAAATCTACAAAACAGGTTTATTTAAAGGCATCAATAATTTAAAACCTAGTAACCATAAAATGTAAATTTGAGAAAATTGTAGCCATTACATTTCTTGAAACACCATATTTAAAAAGATAAATTCTAGAAAAGATAGACATGATGTTGAAGATAGGTAATGTAAAACACTAAAGTCTGTGAATATGTATAAATTAGTAATTTTTATATATTTTTACAAGGAAACACAATTTTAAATTTTATTTATGAATAACATGGATATATAAAAGAGCAATAATAATGTGTTGAGTTCACTGAATTTTCATAAACTGGAATCAGCAATCAGATGAAAAAAAAATAGGACACTCCCAGGACCCCAGAAGCCCTCCTCCTCTGTCTGCCTACCCCTCTCAAGACAACCACTATCCTGGCAACTATCACCATAGATTAGCTTTCCTGCTCCTTGAATTCTATTTATGACTTCTTTTGCATCTAGCTTCTTATGCTTGGTATTAAATTTGTGTGATTCATCCATGATTTTGTATGTAGTGCTAGGTTGTTTATTCTCATTTTTATGTACCACAATTTTTTCATCTGTTCTTCTGCGGGTGGACATTTGTGATGTTTTCAGTTTGAGGCTTTTGTGACTAGTGCTGTAAATGGCATAAGTATATTCTTGTGTAAGTCTTTTTTTTTTTTAATTTTTTTTTAATTTTATTTTTTATAAACATATATTTTTATCCCCAGGGGTACAGGTCTGTGAATCGCCAGGTTTACACACTTCACAGCACTCACCATAGCACATACCCTCCCCAATGTCCATAATCCCACCCCCCCAACTCCCCTCCCCCCATTAACCCTCAGTTTGTTTTGTGAGATTAAGAGTCACTTATGGTTTGTCTCCCTCCCAATCCCATCTTGTTTCATTTATTCTTCTCCTACCCCCTTAACCCCCCATGTTGCATCCCCTCTCCCTCATATCAGGGAGATCATATGATAGTTGTCTTTCTCCGATTGACTTATTTCGCTAAGCATGATACCCTCTAGTTCCATCCACGTCGTCGCAAATGGCAAGATTTCATTTCTTTTGATGGCTGCATAGTATTCCATTGTGTATATATACCACATCTTCTTTATCCATTCATCTGTTGATGGACATCTAGGTTCTTTCCATAGTTTGGCTATTGCAGACATTGCTGCTATAAACATTCGGGTGCACGTGCCCCTTCGGATCACTACGTTTGTATCTTTAGGGTAAATACCCAGCAGTGCAATTGCTGGGTCATAGGGTAGTTCTATTTTCAACATTTTGAGGAACCTCCATGCTGTTTTCCAGAGTGGTTGCACCAGCTTGCATTCCCACCAACAGTGTAGGAGGGTTCCCCTTTCTCCGCATCCTCGCCAGCATCTGTCATTTCCTGACTTGTTAATTTTAGCCATTCTGACTGGTATGAGGTGGTATCTCATTGTGGTTTTGATTTGTATTTCCCTGATGCCGAGTGATGTGGAGCACTTTTTCATGTGTCTGTTCGCCATCTGGATGTCTTCTTTGCAGAAATGTCTGTTCATGTCCTCTGCCCATTTCTTGATTGGATTATTTGTTCTTCGGGTGTTGAGTTTGCTAAGTTCTTTATAGATTTTGGACACTAGCCCTTTATCTGATATGTCATTTGCAAATATCTTCTCCCATTCTGTCAGTTGTCTTTTGGTTTTGTTAACTGTTTCCTTTGCTGTGCAAAAGCTTTTGATCTTGATGAAATCCCAATAGTTCATTTTTGCCCTTGCTTCCCTGGCCTTTGGCGTTGTTCCTAGGAAGATGTTGCTGTGGCTGAGGTCGAAGAGGTTGCTGCCTGTGTTCTCCTCAAGGATTTGGATGGATTCCTTTCTCACATTGAGGTCCTTCATCCATTTTGAGTCTATTTTCGTGTGTGGTGTAAGGAAATGATCCAATTTCATTTTTCTGCATGTGGCTGTCCAATTTTCCCAACACCATTTATTGAAGAGGCTGTCTTTTTTCCATTGGACATTCTTTCCTGCTTTGTCAAAGATTAGTTGACCATAGAGTTGAGGGTCTATTTCTGGGCTCTCTATTCTGTTCCATTGATCTATGTGTCTGTTTTTGTGCCAGTACCCTGCTGTCTTGATGATGACAGCTTTGTAATAGAGCTTGAAGTCTGGAATTGTGATGCCACCAACTTTGGCTTTCTTTTTCAATATTCCTTTGGCTATTCGAGGTCTTTTCTGGTTCCATATAAATTGTAGGATTATTTGTTCCATTTCTTTGAAAAAAATGGATGGTACTTTGATAGGAATTGCATTAAATGTGTAGATTGCTTTAGGTAGCATAGACATTTTCACAATATTTATTCTTCCAATCCAGGAGCATGGAACATTTTTCCATTTCTTTGTGTCTTCCTCAATTTCTTTCATGAGTACTTTATAGTTTTCTGTGTATAGATTCTTAGTCTCTTTGGTTAGGTTTATTCCTAGGTATCTTCTAGTTTTGGGTGCAATTGTAAATGGGATTGACTCCTTAATTTCTCTTTCTTCTGTCTTGTTGTTGGTGTAGAGAAATGCAAGTGATTTCTGGGCATTGATTTTATATCCTGACACTTTACTGAATTCCTGTACAAGTTCTAGCAGTTTTGGAGTGGAGTCTTTTGGGTTTTCCACATATAGTATCATATCATCTGCAAAGAGTGATAGTTTGACTTCTTCTTTGCCAATTTGGATGCCTTTAATTTCCTTTTGTTGTCTGATTGCTGAGGCTAGGACTTCTAGTACTATGTTGAATAGCAGTGGTGATAACGGACATCCCTGCCGTGTTCCTGACCTTAGCGGAAAAGCTTTCAGTTTTTCTCCATTGAGAATGATATTTGCGGTGGGTTTTTCATAGATGGCTTTGATAATATTGAGGTATGTGCCCTCTATCCCTACACTTTGAAGAGTTTTGATCAGGAAGGGATGTTGTACTTTGTCAAATGCTTTTTCAGCATCTATGGAGAGTATCATATGGTTCTTGTTCTCTTTTATTAATGTGTTGTATCACATTGATTGATTTGCGGATATTGAACCAACCTTGCAGCCCTGGAATAAATCCCACTTGGTTGTGGTGAATAATCCTTTTAATGTACTGTTGAATCCTATTGGCTAGTATTTTGGCAAGAATTTTTGCATCTGTGTTCATCAAGGATATTGGTCTGTAGTTCTCTTTTTTGATGGGATCCTTGTCTGGTTTTGGGATCAAGGTGATGCTGGCCTCATAAAATGAGTTTGGAAGTTCTCCTTCCATTTCTATTTTTTGGAACAGTTTCAGGAGAATAGGAATTAGTTCTTCTTTAAATGTTTGGTAGACTTCCCCCGGGAAGCCATCTGGCCCTGGGCTTTTGTTTGTTTGGAGATTTTTGATGACTGTTTCAATCTCCTTACTGGTTATGGGTCTGTTCAGGCTTTCTATTTCTTCCTGGTTCAGTTGTGGTAGTTTATATGTCTCTAGGAATGCATCCATTTCTTCCAGATTGTCAAATTTGTTGGCGTAGAGTTGCTCATAGTATGTTCTTATAATTGTCTGTATTTCTTTGGTGTTAGTTGTGATCTCTCCTCTTTCATTCATGATTTTATTTATTTGGGTCCTTTCTCCTTTCTTTTTGATAAGTCTGGCCAGGGGTTTATCGATCTTATTAATTCTTTCAAAGAACCAGCTCCTCGTTTCGTTGATTTGTTCTATTGTTTTTTTGGTTTCTATTTCATTGATTTCTGCTCTGATCTTTATGATTTCTCTTCTCCTGCTGGGTTTAGGGTTTCTTTCTTGTTCTTTCTCTAGCTCTTTCAGGTGTAGGGTTAGGTTGTGTACCTGAGACCTTTCTTGTTTCTTGAGAAAGGCTTGTACCGCTATATATTTTCCTCTCAGGACTGCCTTTGTTGTGTCCCACAGATTTTGAACCGTTGTGTTTTCATTATCATTTGTTTCCATGAATTTTTTCAACTCTTCTTTAATTTCCTGGTTGACCCATTCATTCTTTAGAAGGATGCTGTTTAGTCTCCATGTATTTGGGTTCTTTCCAAATTTCCTCTTGTGATTGAGTTCTAGCTTCAGAGCATTGTGGTCTGAAAATATGCAGGGAATGATTCCAATCTTTTGATAACAGTTGAGACCTGATTTAGGACCGAGAATGTGATCTATTCTGGAGAATGTTCCATGTGCACTAGAGAAGAATGTGTATTCTGTTGCTTTGGGATGAAATGTTCTGAATATATCTGTGATGTCCATCTGGTCCAGTGTGTCATTTAAGGACTTTACTTCCTTGTTGATCTTTTGCTGGGATGATCTGTCCATTTCAGTGAGGGGAGTGTTAAAGTCCCCTACTATTATTGTATTATTGTCGATGTGTTTCTTTGATTTTGTTATTAATTGGTTTATATAGTTGGCTGCTCCCACATTAGGGGCATAGATATTTAAAATTGTTAGATCTTCTTGTTGGACAGTTCCTTTGAGTATGATATAGGGTCCTTCCTCATCTCTTATTATAGTCTTTGGCTTAAAATCTAATTGATCTGATATAAGGATTGCCACTCCTGCTTTCTTCTGATGTCCATTAGCATGGTAAATTCTTTTCCACCCCCTCACTTTCAATCTGGAGGTGCCTTCGGGTTTAAATGAGTTTCTTGTAGGCAACATATAGATGGGTTTTGTTTTTTTATCCATTCTGATACCCTGTGTCTTTTGATTGGGGCATTTAGCCCATTAACATTCAGGGTAAGTATTGAGAGATATGAATTTAGTGCCATTGTATTGCCTGTAAGGTGACTGTTATTGTATATTGTCTCTGTTCCTTTCTGATCTACTACTTTTAGGGTCTCTCTTTGCTTAGAGGACCCCTTTCAATATTTCCTGTAGAGCTGGTTTGTTGTTTGCAAATTCTTTCAGTTTTTGTTTGTCCTGGAAGCTTTTAATCTCTCCTTCTATTTTCAATGATAGCCTAGCTGGATATAGTATTCTTGGCTGCATGTTTTTCTCGTTTAGTGCTCTGAATATATCATGCCAGCTCTTTCTGGCCTGCCAGGTCTCTGTGGATAAGTCTGCTGCCAATCTAATATTTTTACCGTTGTATGTTACAGACTTCTTTTCCCGGGCTGCTTTCAGGATCTTCTCTTTGTCACTAAGACTTGTAAATTTTACTATTAGGTGATGGGGTGTGGACCTATTCTTATTGATTTTGAGGGGGGTTCTCTGAACCTCCTGGATTTTGATGCTTTTTCCCTTTGCCATATTGGGGAAATTCTCTCCAATAATTCTCTCCAATATACCTTCTGCTCCCCTCTCTGTTTCCTCTTCTTCTGGAATCCCAATTATTCTAATGTTGTTTCGTCTTTTGGTGTCACTTATCTCTCGAATTCTCCCCTCGTGGTCCAGTAGCTGTTTGTCCCTCTTTTGCTCAGCTTCTTTATACTCTGTCATTTGGTCTTCTATATCGCTAATTCTTTCTTCTGCCTCATTTATCCTAGCAGTGAGAGCCTCCATTTTTGATTGCACCTCATTAATAGCTTTTTTGATTTCTACTTGGTTAGATTTTAGTTCTTTTATTTCTCCAGAAAGGGCTTTTATATCTCCTGAGAGGGTTTCTCTAATATCTTCCATGCCTTTTTCGAGCCCGGCTAGAACCTTGAGAATCGTCATTCTGAACTCTAGATCTGACATATTACCAATGTCTGTATTGATTAGGTCCCTAGCCTTTGGTACTGCCTCTTATTCTTTATTTTGTGGTGAATTTTTCCGCCTTGTCATTTTGTCCAGATAAGAGTATATGAAGGAGCAAGTAAAATACTAAAAGGGTGGCAACAGCCCCAGGAAAATATGCTTTAGCCAAATCAGAAGAGATCCCAAATCGTGAGGGGGCAGAAAGGGGATAAAAAGTGGTTCAGAAAGAAGAAAAAAGAAAAAAAAAGAAAGAAAGAAAGAAACAATTAAAAAAAGAAAACCAATAAAGAAAAAAATATAAAAAGGAAAAATATATATATATGTATATTAGATAAACTAGTTAAAAAACGTTAAAAAAGAAAAGGGTAAAAGTTTAAAAAATTTAGCAGAAGAAGAAAAATAAATTGAAAAAGAAAAAAAATTAAATTAACTGCAAGGCTAAAGAATCATGGGGAGAAAGCCATGAGTTCCGTGCTTTGCTTTCTCCTCCTTTGGAATTACGCTGCTCTCCTTGGTATTGAAACTGCACTCCTTGGTAGTTGAACTTGGTCCTGGCTGGGCTTCTTGTTGATCTTCTGGGGGAGGGGCCTGTTGTAGTGATTCTCAAGTGTCTTTGCCCCAGGCGGAGTTGCACCGCCCTTACCAGGGGCCTGGCTGAGTAATCCGCTCGGGTTTGCTTTCAGGAGCTTTTGTTCCCTGAGCGCTTTCCGTAGAGTTCCGGAGGACGGGAATGAAGATGGCGGCCTCCCGGTCTCCAGCCCGGAGGAGCCGAGAGCCCGGGGCCCCCTCCTCAGTGCGCCCTCAGAGAACAGCGCCGATTTACTCCCGTCACCCTGCCTCCGGCCGCGCTCCGAGCTGACCGAGCCTGCGACCGGTTCAAGGTAACCCCGAGCTTAGAGCTTACTCCTCGGCTCTGTCTCTGTAGCCAGCTTCCCCGTTCTAATACCTGTAAGCTCTGCAACACTCAGATACCCCCGATCCTTCTGTGACCCTGCGGGACCTGTGGCCACGCTGACCCTGTGTGGGCTTCACCCCGGTTAAGCCTCTGGAGCGATGTCCCTCAGCGGAACAGACTTTTAAAAGTCCCGATTTTGTGCTCCGTTGCTCCGCCACTTGCCGGGAGCCGGCTCCTCCCCCCGCGGTCTATCTTCCCGTCGCTTTGGATTCACTTCTCCGCCAGTCCTACCTTTCAGAAAGTGGTTGATTGTCTGTTTCTGGAGTTGCTGTTCTTCTTCTCTTCGATCTCCCGTTGGATTTGTAGGTGTTTGCAATCTTTAGATAAGCTATCTAGCTGATCTCCCGCTACCTGAAGTAGTCTCAGACTGCTACTTCTCCGCCATCTTGACTCTTCTCCTTGTGAAGAGTGTGCATACTTTTTTTTTCCAATTCTTCTCCTTTATCATGGCTGCATATTTGTATAGGTCCAGGAGGCTTGAAGACCGCAGCCCAGATCCCAGCACGCAAACTGGCTCCAGACCGAACAGAGCAGATTTCCAAAAATTGTATTTGTTTGAACCGGTCTAGAGGTTGCCTGAAGAACTGACGCAGGGTACTTGGCTTCGTTATCTCTCAGCTCTCACGGAGAGAAACGGAGATACACTGAGGGCGTTCCTTGAAAACGTTGAAAGACCAGGAGGGGGAAAAATCCCTCTCTGGAGTAAACTATTCTAATTGAGGCAAACAGTAAACAAGAGGGAGTCTGGGGGAGAGAAACGCTGAGAAGAGAGGCTTTGGTTGAGGAGTGAGGTAGGGAAAAATTCCTGCTTACAACGAAAAAGCGCCACCACTTCTGTGTAAGTCTTTTGACAAATATCTGTATGCTTTTCTGTTGGGTCTTATGGGTGGAATTCTTGGATTGTACGGTGTACATAGATTTGGCTTTAAAAGATGCTGCTAGGGGCACCTGGGTGGCTCAGTGGGTTAAGCCACTGCCTTCGGCTCGGGTCATGATCTCAGGGTCCTGGGATCGAGCCCCACATCCAGCTCTCTGCTCAGCAGGGAGCCTGCTTACCCCTGCCTCTCTGCCTGCCTCTCTGCCTACTTGTGATCTCTCTCTCTCTGTCAAATAAATAAATAAAATCTTAAAAAAAAAAAAGATGCTGCTAGACAGTTTGACAAAACGGTAATAGCGACGTACATGCTTATCTGTGGTACCTGTTCCAGATGCTGATGGCATCTTTATCCTGAGTAACATCTGCAGTTCTTCTTGTCCCACTTCTTTCTCCTTCTTTTTCTCCTCTTTCCCCTCCTTCTCTTACTCCTCCTTTCCTCCTGCTTATCCTTCTTCTAATTTCTCCTCCTTCCTGTCTCCTTTTCCTCCTCCTCTTTCTTCTCTTCCTCCTTCTTTAGCTCTTTTTTCTGGTGGATATCTACTGGTAACATTCTGTGAATAATTTGCATTTCCTTGATGTCTAATGAACCAGACCATCTTTTCACATGTTCTAGCCATTTGAATATTCCCTATTGTGAAATACCTGTTCAAATCCTTTGCCCATTTTTAAAAACTTGAGTTACCTGCCTTTTGCTTATAGTTGTAGAGGTCATTATATATTCTGGATATGAGTCCTTTGTCAGATATGCATATTTCAAATATATCTTCTCACTTAAAAATTATTACCATTAAGTATGACATGTACTATACAATTTTTATAATACTCCTTATCAGAAAATGAATTTCCTTTTGAGTCCTAATTTGCTGAAGTTTATCATAGAAGAGTGTTGCATTTTATTAAGTGCTTTTTTGCATCTCTCAAGTTGATCATGACCTTTTTCTCCTTTTTTCTGTTAATGCATGTGAGATACATTGATTGCATCTGGAATGATAAACCAACTTCAAATTCTTGGAATAAACTCAATTTGGTCATTGTACATTTTCTTTTTCTTCATGTTTCAGAATTTTATTTTTTAGTATTTCATTTGAGGTTTTTGTATCTATATTGTTCAGAAATAATGATCCATAATTTCCCTATCTTTTTATGTCTAGCACAGGTATCTCCAGGTTTTGATGACCCCATAATACAAGCTAGTAAATACTCTGTTTTTTCTATTCTCTGAAAAACATTATATAAAATCAATTGTTGATTCCTAAAATGTTTGGAAGAATTCACGGGTAAATCTATCTGGGTCTAGAATTTTCTTTGTGGGATGGTTTTAAATTACAGATTGAACATCTTTAATACATATAAAATTATTCAAGTTTTCAATGCCAGTTTTTGGAAGCTCTATTTTTCAAGGAACTGGTCTAGTTCATTTAAAATTTCAAATATGTAGACATAAAGTTACAACTTTTCATTATCATTTTAATATCAGTAGGATCCATTAGGATGTTTTTTTCCCCAATTCTGATATTGTATTTACAGTTTTTCCCCTTTTCCTTGATCAGTCTTCTTAGGAGTTTATTCTTTTCATTAGTCTTTGCAAACAACCACCTTTGGATTTGTTGAGTATTTCTATAAAGTACCAGCTTTCTATTTTAATAATCTTTGTTCTTTATTATTATTCCTCTTTTCTGCCTCCTTTAGATATAATTTGCTAATATCTGCATTTCACACAATGCATTTTCTTATAAGCACAGCTTTAACAGCTCCCACACATTTTGATATGCCATATTTTTATTAACCTTTAGTTAAAAATATTTTTCATTTTCTGCTTTTATACCTTCTTTGATCCATAGTTAATTTCTAAGTAGTTGGAGATTTTTAACTTCTCTTTTTTTTGTGGCTGATTTTGAGCTTAATTCCACTATCTTGACAGCATACTTTGTATGGCTTCAATATTTGAAATTCTTTGAGGCCAATGACTAAGTAGGGTAACTATTCCATAGATAATTGCAAAGGAAGTGTATTCTGAGACTGTTGGTGCAGAGTTCTATATATGTAAACTAGAAGAAGTTTACTATTCATGTTGTTCAAATTGTGTATATCCTTACAGATTTTTAATCTGATTATTATAGCATTTACTTAGAGATATATGTTAAAATCTTCTATTATGTTTGTGGATTATATAAATTTCCTTTTAGTCCTATAAGTTTTTGCTGTATATGTTTTGAAGCTAAATTATTAGATGACTACAGATTTAGTATTTAATGTGTTATAGTCAACTAACCCCTTTCCCATTAATAAATGACCTTTTTTATCTTTTGTAATGCTTCCTGCCTTAAGTACTATCCTGATACTAGTTAAAAGTTACCAATTTGGGGGGCTCCTGGCTGGGTCAGTCAGTTAAGCATCTGCCTTCAGCTCAGATCATGATACCAGAAATCCCAGGGTCCTGGGATTAAGCCCTGCTTTGGACTCCCTGCTCAGTGGGGAGTCTGCTTCTCCCTCTCCCTCTCCCTCTTTTACTCTCTCTCAAATAAAAAAAAATCTTAAAAAAAAAAAAGACTTACTGGTTATATTTTGGTTAGTGTTTTTATGGGATATAATTTTCCATCCTTTTTACTCTTATTCTTTGTTTTTACATATCTGTTATAACCAGCATGTATTTGTGGGTTTTTAAAATTGGGTCTGACAGTTTTTGTCTTTTTATTTAAAGTATTTGTTCTATTTCTGTTTACTATAACTACTAATATATTTAAGTTTATACTCACCATCTTACTACTTGTGTTCTCTTTGACCCACCTGTTCTGTTTTTCTCCACCTTCAACTTCTTTGGATTAATGAAATATTTTATTATTCTACTCTTCTGCTTGATTAGTTTGTTAATTACATACTCTAATACTATTCTTACACAGCTTGCCCTAGATATTACACCATGCATTCTTGACGGATTGCAGACTAATATGAATTGTCACTGTTACTACTTTTTGGATAATGCAAGAACCAGAGAACACTTTATTCACCCTTCCTATCCTTATGTTATTCTTGTATTCTGATTCTACACATATGCTAAACTCCTTAAGACATTATTGTCAGTGTTTTGTAGAAATAGCGTTTACTTAGATTAACTCCTCCCACTCTTCATTCTTCATTTCTATGCTTCCATCTTGGATCATTTTTCTACTGCTTAAAAAGTCTCTTAGTGTTTTTTTAGTAAAGGGTTCAGTTTTTCTCTTAAAAATAACTTTATTTTACTTTAATTTTTAAAAAATATTATCTTCAGGTTGTGTGGCAGTTACTTATGATCAATACTTTAAAAATGTTTATCTTTGTCTTCTGGATTCTGTTATTTTTATTGGTAAGTCAACTCTCAGAATTATTGTTGTTCCCTTAAAGGTAGTGCCTCTTAACCTGGTTGCTTTAAATTTATTTTGTTTTGTTTTCAGTGATTTGATTATGCTGTGCCTAGGTGTGGTTTTCTTTGTATTTATCCTGGGTTCATAGGACTTTAAATTAGGTGATTTGATATATTGGTCAATTTTAGAAAATTCTCAAATATTGCTTCCTGCCCCATTCTTTTCCTGAGTTCCAATTATGATGTATAGTAGGTCCTTCCATCATATTCCATTATATAATACATATATATTACATATTTTATATATATATATATGTATTTGTTTGTTTAAATTAAAAAAATTTTTTTTTCTCTCTTTATGTTTTAGATGCTGTACTACATCACTCACATTCCCCACTTAGGACTGAGAGGCTTATTTTCCCAGCTGCTGGGTGTGTTGGTGCTGACAACTATCAAGTGTTGGTCCTTTCCAATTCAGCTGAAGCTAGCCACCTTCCCGAGGTTCATGCCCTCTTCCTAGGAATAGCCTGCATCAAATCGCTGATCAATGCAGAGGCATAAAACTGGGCCCTGTTGACCCTCCCTTAGTGAAATTCTGAAGGGCTCTCCCAGCTTGAGCACTTCCCGTTGGGTTGGCTGACCGAATAGGATCTGATTTTTCCCTCTGCCCAATTCTACTTCCTTCACTTTCTTTACTTCCCTCCAGACATTTAACCCAAGAGCTCTCCTGCCCAAAGTTCCTGAATTCTCATCTCTATCTTAAGAGTCTGCTTCCTGTGGAATCTGTCCTGCAACACTATCCTTTACTTTGTAGTTTTTCTATTAATCTATCTTGTAGTTCACTAATCTTGTCTATGGCTGTGACTAACCAATTCTTGCGTTTTTAAGTTTAGTTATCTAATTTATAGTTCTAGTTCCCTTAAGGTTTGTTTTTTTTTTTTTTTAAATAGATTTCACTTATTTGAAGAAACTCTTCGTCTTGCTAAAATCTAATGTGATAACCATAATATCTAAATCATCTGTGGGGTTTTCCTTTTGTTGTTCCTTTTTGCTAACATGCTTGCTGATTTTTTTAAATTGACTGTTAAACAATATGAAAAACCATGAAGATTTGGGGTGAGGTCTTTTTTTCCCTCCCAGGAGAATTTAATTTTTTTCTGGCAGACAGAATGGGGTAGATTACCTCAATGCAGTTAAGCATAGATCTGACTTGAAGGTGAATACAAGCATTTGCAGAAACCTGTTTATTTCTGGCTCCCCTTGCTCCTGTGTTTAGGTGTGTAGGAGTCCTACCTCGAAACATAGAGTTTGTAATAGGCTCCTCTTACTTTTCTGGGTCCTGACTTCTATTTTGTTTGTTTGTTTTCCAGCAAGTAAGACTTCTGAAAGCTCTGTTTATTTTCTCAGGCTCTTATCTGATGCTTTCTGCTCAGTTCAGGCTGCTAATTTGAAACAAATGCTCCAAATGAAAAAGTGTAGACCTACTGGGTTCACATCAATGATGACTTCTCTCTGACGTCATGTTCTTCAAACCTCAGACTCCTAGATAGTTCTGTAGTGTTTCAAAAGAAATCTTAAAAAAGCTTTCAGTTCTAACTTCCTTGCTTTTCTTGGAGAGATGATTGGTTTCCAACAAAATTCTTGCATTAATTTTTAATGTTTAGGTAATCAAGATAAGTTTCTTTCAAATTTTGTTCTAATGTACAAAGGTATATTTTTAAGGGAGAATTTTCTTTTTAAAGAGTTTTTGAATAGAAGTCTTATACATGGATACCAAAATAACAAGCCGACTTATTGATAATGTTTATATATGCATTTATTTCTAGTGCCCGTTTTCCTTCCCCAAACTGTCCTCAGTTGGAAATAACACCACTGTATAACAAAGAATTTTAAACCTCGAATGCAGAGGCCTAATTTGAATCACTTCAGTAGAAAGTCATAGCCTCTCCTATAATTACCAGGCCTAGCTTTGTGGTAGGGAGGGTCAAGTAAAATCTCCTGGAGTGCTTTGTCCATAACAAATAGTAAAAATGAGGCCATACTGCATGCCATTTAACTCACCTGTGTGACTGCGAAGACCTAGATGTTGGAGAATGATAGTAGGGTATCAGAAGTGTATTCAAATGGTCACTTTAATTGCAACTGCTATTCCTGGATCCTGGGTTGTGATTCTTGAGCTGGTTTTCATCCCTTTTTAATTATTTTATCCTTCTGTGTTATACTTATTCATTTTCACATCTCAAAGTATAGCCAGTAATTCACATTTAAGATAATCAACCAAGCAAAAAATTAAAATCACTTCTAGCTCTAACTAGTATAACAAACCTCAGATCTCTAAGTGCACCCATATCCTTATTTTCAGCTGATATAACAACGATAACCCCAGCCCCACCCAACTTGGTTTACTCAAGTACCATTAGAATCCATTTCCTTATTTATTTATTTATTTATTTGGCCTACTTAGTTTTATTGTTGTCATTACAAATATGTGGTAGGTTGAAAAAAGGGCTACAAATTATTTGCCCCACTTCTGCCAAAAAGTGGAATCTACTTTTCCACTTCTTAAAAATGAGCAGGCTTCTGATTAGCTTTAACCAACAGAATGTAGAGAAAGTGATGTTGCTCAGGTTCTGAATTTAGGCTTCAAGAGATTTTGTAGCTTCTCTCACAGTGGAAACCATTCTACTACCTTGTGAACAAACCCAAGCTAGCCCGTTGGCAATTCGAGATCCTGTGAACATTTCTCGGCTATCCACTTAAGATCCCAGACGTGTGAGTGAACTCAGATGTGAATAATTGATCCCGACCCAGACCAGAAGGACCACCCAGGCCTTCTCAGCCCAAATTGACAACCAGACTCACGAGCTAGATAAAACTGTTGTTGCTTTAAGCTGCTAAGTTTTGGGTTGGAATGTTATGTAGCAATAAGGAAAATTAATTAGCAAAGTTTTGTAATTTTTTTGGCATGTGAACATTCTCCTCCTGGATTTGACTTTCTAATTGGTCTCCTGGGGAATGCTGGGATATAATCAAAAGTATGAGGGCAATGAAAGATGGTATGTGTGGAACCTGAGGACACTTCAAGCAAGAATAGTGTCAGGCAGGCTGATGTGACTCTCAAAGGATGATTAGTTGAGTTTGGGGAATTCAGAATCCTCCTATTCCTCCCAGATGTTACCTAATTCTCATGGTTCCACTCTTCTTCGTCAGTGCTGTTTCACATAAAATACATTGTAAGTCTCAATGCCCCAACCAACATGATGAAACTCTGCATCTGATTTTTATCTATTTTATCTGTTTTATCTATATATCCATTTTATTTATATCTGTTTTTATCCATCTGTTTTATCTCCCTAGCTAGCTGTGTCATTCTTAAGTGGTTTTTTGTTTTTTCTTTTTAGAGTAACCTAAGAAACTCCTTGGTTCTCTGTCTTTGTCTAAACATTTACAACACTAAGCCTGCAATTTTCTTTAAGTTCTGAAGTGTAGTTAAAAGCCTTTAACACTCAGCACTTGCATTTCATACTGTGCTATGGAAGAGACCCCCACATGCCTAAATCATTTCTTCAACAGGCACTTTCCGTGTATGGCTGTAAATGATAGTTTTTGTAGCTCTTTTGCCACTGCTAGTTGTGAATTCTAAGTATTCCATTCTTTTTTTTTAAGGGAGAGAGAGAATTTTTTTTTTAAGATTTTATCTATTCATTTGACAGAAAGAGAGATCACAAGTAGGCAGAGAGGCAGGCAGAGAGAGAGGGGGAAGCAGGCCCCCTGCTGAGCAGAAAGCCTGATGCGGGGCTCAATCCCAGGACCCTGAGATCATGACCTGAGCTGAAGGCAGAGGCCCCAACCCACTGAGCCACCCAGGCGCCCTCCGCCCCGTATTCCATTCTTAAATGGCAAACGGATCCTCACTCCTTTGCCACCCAACCAAGCCAGATAACCAGTCCCCTTCAGTCCCTGTACCTCAGTGAAAGTTCAGTGGTAGATAACAACCCATTCAAGCTAATTAGGGAGTTAGGGGAATTAGGAGAGATTTAGTTAGGGAATTAGGTGCTTATAAAACTTTGAAAGGTGAAGAAGCAGTCTCTAGGCTGAGCTTCTAGGAATGACTCCCAAAATGTTACCAAAAAACTTGTCTACCAAGTGAGGGAGCTTGTGCCTCTGTCATGACTAAGAACCTGGGGAAATAGGAAGCTGCCTCCACAACTGCTTGTTCTGGAGACCCTCTCACCCCTGACCTCCATCATGATATGGACAGTAAATGGATCTTCTGCTCCTTACCTCTCAAAAAAGCTAGGGATGGTCTAGGGAGCCAACTTCTTTTATGTCTGACACAGAGATACCCTTAAGACATTGTTTCCCAGAGGAATAGAGTTGTGCTCTATTTTTCTAGATCCCCTAGAATGTGAATCTTCCAAATTTCATGCAGGTGTAACTGCTTAGCCTAAGCTATGTGACTGGCTGAACTATAAAGTTATCTGAGAAGTAACCATTTTTATACTTTTCATCCTCTGTCTCCTGATTATGCAGAGTATATCTGTTGCCTGATGACCTCCTCATCCTCTGGAAAGGGATAGCCACAAGTGGGCTTATCTGTAGCCTATGACACAAGGACTAAAATATACATGATATACTTTGGATGAGGGCCAGTAACATGGGTAATGCTTAATTTATGCTGTTTTTTTGTTTTGTTTTTAAGATTTTATTTATTTGAGAGCATGAGCAAGGGAGGGGAGAAAGAGAGGGAG
Organism: Enhydra lutris kenyoni; assembly: GCF_002288905.1. Classification (NCBI taxonomy): domain Eukaryota; kingdom Metazoa; phylum Chordata; class Mammalia; order Carnivora; family Mustelidae; genus Enhydra; species Enhydra lutris. The sequence goes on from NW_019154140.1 coordinate 5,591,684, forward strand.
AAGCACACTCCCCGCTGGGCAGGCAGCCCAAGACAGGGCTGGACCCCAAGGCCCTGAGATCACGACCTGAGCCAAAGGCAGATGCTTAACTGACTGAGCCACCCAGGCGCCCCCTTTGTTGTTGTTGGCCTGGCATTGCTCAACAAGAGGGAAAAGGTGGACTCCAGAGCAGGGACAATCTGAAGAATCAGGCCAGAGTAGAAACATGCCTTTTTAAATTTTCTTTTTGCCACCAGTGTTGTGCTCTTATGAAAGGCTTTTCCAAAATACCAGTACTGGAACGGGATTCGTTTTCAATGAGCAGCTTTTCACACTGTCTCTCTCATCATTAACTCCCTTCAGCAATTACCTCAGTTTCCCACTGGAAACAATTTCACTTTCAGTCCTCGTCTTTGTTTCTCGATTCCCTCTGGTTTCCTCTCTTGCTCCCCTCCCTCTGTCTCCATTCCTGCCTTAAAAATAAGGATTTTACATTATTAGACACACTTTGTATTCTTTTTTTAGAGCCTTTGACTTTACTACTGTTGAGTTAATATTTGTAAAGCATTTTAAAAAATGCATTTAAATGCATTTAAAGCATTTAAAAACACATAGTAAGCGTTGCTTGAAATATTCACTTTAATTTATTGACTAACTTAATTTACTAATTAAGAAATGACCTGCCTTAGGCATACTCCAGGGCCCACCATGCCTTATAGTGGTGTTCTTTCAAAACTTCAGGAACTAAACTGCTTTGGCTGTGATCCAAGATGGAACAATTGAAACCAAATTTTGCTCCTGAGAGAAGAACACTGGGAGATGATTCAGTGTTAGTACAGCAAAGATCCTACCCCTCCATAAATACTGTTGAAAACAAGCTGGTGCTGAACGTCAGGTCTAACTGCATGAGACTAACCTTAAATATGATAAATAAAAACATCCCAGTTGTTGAAGATGCTCAGTTTCGCAGATCTTCAACACCTGTTCATGCGTACTTATACTCCTGCCCAACAAGACCAGATACAGGTTTTCCAGAAGAACCCAGGAATAATTGAAAGGGAATTGCACACCTATTCATCACACACACGTTTATGTTTGAGACAATTTTAATTATATCCTGAACTTTTTTTAAAAGCTTTTATTTATTTATTTGACAGAGAGAGAGATCACAAGTAGGCAGAGAGGCAGGCAGAGAGAGAGGAAGGGAAGCAGGCTCCCTATGCAGGGCTCGATCCCAAGACCCTGGGATCATGACCTGAGCTGAAGGAGAGGCTTTAACCCACTGAGCCACCCAGGTGTCCCTATCCTGAACTTTTTTAAAGGCCTTGAAGTCTGTAAGAAAAGAGGGATACACTGACACAGAATGAACACTTTCAAGTCTGAGAGAATGTACCAGAACCTACATTCAGAGCCTGCATCCTGGAAAGCCCATATCCAGGAAAACCTTGCTGGTGAGGATGTCATTTAAGATTCACAGGAGGCAGACAGGGGTTGTCAGTGGGAAAACCTGACTCTGGCTCACCTGGGCCCTTAGAGCTCTTAGCGGCTTTGTTTTCCTGTGCTTTAAGCCCAGTTGGGTTTAATAAGACTGGTTGATGGTCTTTTTTGTCTACACATGCTTCCTTATGTTTTCCTTAGCTGTGACTAACGGATATGGAGATAGCTTGCAGAGCTCTCCACCTCTGAGATAGTAGTATTATCTCTTAAATCCCTTCAGAGGAGCATTTTATGGTCTTGGCCTCTCAGGTTTTGAATGTGAGGAAAAGATCATTTTAAACAAGGGTTGCAATAGACCTCAAATTGGGCACCTTCGCTGTTAGATTTACCTCAGGAGTAAACAAGATGGCAGAATCGGAGGCTCTCAATCAGAATAGCCATTAGCACAGCTTGATTCAAGAACAGAGCCTGGTGTTTGCCAATCATCCCTTCCATGGAAGTACATACGTTGGAGTTGGAATGAAAGTTCTTCAACGATGCTGATGAAACCCCTAAGTGATTTGCAGCCAAGCAAGGATCCAGCTGTTTTCTCCAACTCCAGTGTACAGTAGCCAGTGTAGGCAGTGTGACTAATGACTACCTTATAGGTAGAAGGACTGTATAGCTCCATTTTCCAGACAGTCCTTGTTCACTCATATTGATTGTCCTGCATTCATCCAGAGAATCATCCCATTTAATTTCAATCATATCTAGATTGATCTACTTTCAGGTATATCAATTATCAGGGTGATAAACTTTATGGACAACTTACTTTTAAAAAAGAGGTCAGGAAAAAGAGACAGGATAATACAGCATCTCCTCTTGCCCTCTAGAGTTTCTGGAGTCCTGATGAATTATTGGGATTCGTGCTAGTTGAATTGGGACCTTAATGGAAACTTCAGTGAAAGTGGGGGCTCCTCCTTCCCACAGATCCATACCCTTCTGACTGCTGTGCTCTCCCTCTGGCCTTCCCTTAAAACCATACAAGTGTCTTGGCATCCATTAGCTCCTCCCCAGCCTTCCCACTTCCTCTCCATCTCCTAGCTGCTGCAACGATTGTTCCAGATTGCTTTTAAATTATGTTTGGGACTCTTCACTCAACAATTTCAATACATATTAGTTGTCCTATAGGAAATTATTTGTCTTAATGATATGCTCTCCTGGTTACTTGTTCATTTCTTCTATTGTTTTATTTCTTGTGTCCTATCTCTTTCCCTTTCTTGGATTACATTTTTATTTTTGAGTAATATTTTCATATTTATTTTTGAGAAATTATGTGGGCAGCAAAATTTCAAGATTGTTTGCATGTTCAAAATTATCTTCATTTTGCCCTCATACTTGAATGCTAATTTGGTTGGTAAAAGTTTCCAGATCTTTTTTCCTCGGAATATTTTGGCTATTCCTTTATGACGTCCTAGCTTCTCCACTTGCTAGGGAGAAGTCTGGTGCCAGGTTCAAACACACATTTCTAAATTGTAACTTTATTTGGAGTGGGAGATTTTCCTTACATGATGGTTATTAAAACCTCTAGACAAACTATTTAGAAAATAACCTTTTATTTCAGAAGGGTGTGGCTTACATGGTTTTCTGTCCTCTTATCTTCTCATTATTAATATTTTCTTTATAAATATATTATCCCCTGTAATCAAATCAGATGACTAAATACTACCTGTACTAAGATATCTGAGATAAGAAGACTTGGTTCAAAGGTCATTTCTTTTAATTGTCAAAACACTTATTTTAGTTACAACAAAGAAAATACAGATAGAATTGATGAAGCATTTTTAAATCAACAAAATCCTAGAATGTATCATAATACAGATTCATTGCTCTGAGCTTTAAGAAATGTTTGTATGCAGGTCTTTTTTTTTCCCCCATCCTCCATTTCACCCATCCCCCTACTCATGTCCCCTCTGTAGCCATCGGTTTGTTCTCTATATTTAAGAGTCTGTTTCTTGGTTTGTCTCTTACCCTTTGCTTGTTTGTTTCTCAAATCGCACATATGAGTAAAATCCTATGGTATTTGTCTTTCTCCCACTTATTTCACTTAGCATAATACTCTCTAGCTATACCCATGTTATTGCAAATGGCAAGATTTCATTCTTTTTTATGGCAGAATAACATTCCATCGTATATAAACACCACCTCTTCTTTATCCATTCATCAGTTGATGGACATTTGGGGTGTTTCCATAGTTTGGCAATTGTAGATAATGCTGCCATAAACATAGGAGTGCATGTTGCCTTTTTGAACTAGTGTTTTTGTATTCTTTGGGTAAATACCCAGTAGTGTGGATCCTGAACTGTAGGGTAGTTCTATTTTTGCTTTTTTGAGGAAACTCCATACTGTTGTCCAGAGTGGCTGCCCCAGTTTTCTTCCCCACCAACAGTACAAGAGGGTTCCTTTTCTCTACATCCTCATCAACACTTGTTGTTTCTTGTGTTTTTTATCTTAGCCATTCTGACAGGTATGAAATGATATCTCATTGTGGTTTTGATTTGTATTTCTCTGATGGATGATGTTGAACATCTTTTGATATGTCTGCTGCCCATCTGCTGTCCCCTTCTCTGGGGACATGGCTAATCATGTCTTCTGCCAATTTTTTTACTTGGATTATTATTTTTTTGGGTATTGAAATGATTCAGTTCATTATATATTTTGGATACCAACTCTATCAGATATATCATTTGCAAATACCTTTTCCCATTCAATAGGTTGCCTTTTAGTTTTGTTGTTTCCTTTGCTGTGCAGAAGCTTTCTATTTTGATGTAGTCCCAATAGTTTATTTTTGTTTGTTTTGCCTCAGACATATCTAGAAAAATGTCGCTATAGCAGATGTCAGACAGATTATTGCCTGTGCTCTCTTCAAGGATTTTTATGGTTTCAGATCTCACATTTAGGTCTTTAATCCATTTTGAGCTTATTTTTGTGTATAGTGTAGGAAAGTGTCCAGTTTCATTCTTTTACATGTGGCTGTCTGGTTTTCCCAACACCATTTATTGAAGAGACTGTCTTTGTTCCATTGTATATTCATTCCTCCTTTGTCAAAGATTAATTGACCACATAATTGTGGGTTTATTTCCGCATTTTCTGTTCTAGTCCATTGATCTATGTGGTTTTATTTTTATGCCAGTCCCACACTGTTTTAATTACTACCATTTTGTAATAAACTTGAAATCTGGGATTGTGACACATCCAGTTTTTTTTTTCTCTTTCAAGTTTGCTTTGGCTATTTAAGGTCTTTTGTGGTTACCTACAAATTTTAGGATTGTCTGTTCTAGTTCTGTATTGGTATCTTGATAGGGATTGCACTAAATCTATAGATTGCTTTGGGTAATATGGATTTTTTTTAAGATTTTATTTATTTATTTGACAGAGAGAGGGATCACAAGTAGGCAGAGAGGCAGGCAGAGAAAGAGCGGAGGGAGCAGGCTCCCTGCTGAGCAGAGAGCCCGATGCGGGGCTTGATCCCAGGACCCAGAGATCATGACCCGAGCCGAAGGCAGAGGCTTTAACCCACTAAGCCACCCAGGCACCCCGGTAATATGGATATTTTAACAATATTTTTTCTTCATGAGCACGGAATGTCTTTCCATTTCTTTCTGTTGTCTTCAATTTTTTTCATAAATGTTGTAGTTTTCAAAATCAGGTCTTTCACTTTTTTGGTTAAATGTATTCCTAGATATTTTATTGTTTTGGGTGCATTTGTAAATGGGATAATTTTCTTAACTTCACTTTCTTCTGCTTCATTATTAGTGTATAGAAATGCAACAGATTTCTGTAGCTTCATTTTGTATCGTGTGACCTTACTGAATTCATTGATCAGTTCTAGTAGTTTTTTGGTGGTCTTTTTGGGTCTTCTCTACATAATATCATGTCATCTGAAAATACAGAGAGTTTTACTACTTCCTTGTCAATATGGTTGCCTTTTATTTCTTTATTTTTGTCGATTTGCTCTACCTAGGACTTCCAGTATGATGTTGAATAAAAGTGGTGAGAGTGGACAATCTTTTCTTGTTCCTGACCTTAGGGGAAAGGCTCTTAAGTTTTTCTCCATTGAGGAGGATGTTGGCTGTGGGTTTTTCATGTAAAGGCCTTACATGCTGAGTTATGTTCACTCTAGACCTACTTTGCAGAGGATTTTCATCATGAATGGATGTTGTACTTTGTCAAATGCTTTTTCTGCATCTATTGAAATGATCATATGATTTTTGTCCTTTCTCATGGTGATGTGGTTTATTATGTTGATGTTTTTGCAAATATTGAACCATCCTTGCATCCTGGGAATAAATCCTACTAGATCATATGTCCGATTCATAATGAATTGTTGAATTTGGTTTGTTAATATTTTGTTGAAGAGTTTTGCATCTATGTTTTTCAGAGGGATTGGCCTGTAGTTCTCCTTTATTGTGATGTCTTTATCTGGTTTTGGTATCAAGGTGATACTGGCTTCATAGACTGAATTTGGAAGTTTTCCTTCCTCTTGTATTTTTTGGAATAGTTTGAGAAGAATAAGTATTAACTCTAAGTGTTTGGCAGAATCTCCTGTGAAGCCATCTGGTCCTGAACTTTTGGTTTCTGGGAGGTCTATTTTTTATTATTATTATTTTTTTAATCACTGATTTAATTTCATTGCTGAGAATTAATCTGTTCAAATTTTCTATTCCTGTCTCAGTTTTGGTAGGTTAGGTTCAAATCATTTTAAACTCACATTAGCACAATGTGTATAAGAAACTGTTAATACAGATTAATAGAAAAACAATTATAATAGGAAAAAATGGGTAAAGGATATAAATAAGCAAATTTCCAGTGATGGAACAGTGGTTATAAACATATTTCTAAATATGTATAAAATTTATGTTAATTAAAATGAAATACTATATTTTCTCCATCATGAAGACATTTATCAAAATGACAATATTAAGGAGTTATCAAATTATAAGAAGATGAGTACTGTCTATTCTACTAGTGGGAGAATAAATTGATACCGTTTTGGAGAATAATTCAACTGTTTCTATAAAAGTTGTATGTGCTATTTGGCCCACCTAGAAAAACACCTGCTTATGTATATAGGTAGATATGTATTATGTTCTGCGGGATTTTTGTAAAAATGAAAAAATTACAAGCAACAAATGACAGTGACTTGAGAAACAGTTAAAATGTGCTCTATTAAACAATGGAGTTGTCATAGTGAAGGTGATAAACTCAATCTACATGAATCAATAAAAATTTCAAAAAAATATGCTGGTAAAAAGTTATAGAAATAAAGATAGCATATAAACTTATGTTTAAAAATGATACAAAACAATTTCATATTTTTATCTATGACAAAATCTACCAGCAAACTCTTAATACCAACTCCCCCTGAGAGTGTGAAAGTAGAAGCTTCCAGGCCTCTTGAAGAACTGGCATAGGATCCTTTCAACTACATGCTCTTGATTAGAGCAAGGATGAAGACCAGCCCAGGTTCAAGGGCATTTCATCTCTTAATGGGACAAGTGGCAAGTATATGGGCAGAGCTGGTGGTTGTGGGATTTATGGCCACCATCTTTGTAAACTGAATGCCATTTTCCTTCCCTTATTTCAGGCAATCAACATCCTCTAGCTTTTGGCTCCTTCACCCGCTCCTATATCAGAGCTTGCTTTTAAGGGAAGATTTTATAGAATTCTTTTACTTTAATTGAGAATTTAAAACAGATACATCATTCTAACAGGACATTTATATTTTATATCTCTCTCTGATCGTGGCAAGAAATAATTTATCTCTTAGGGCAAGTTCAGGCATTAATAAGTGGGAGAAGTGTTTTTCAGAGCCTTGCTTTTGAGTCACACTTCATAGTTTTCTAAGTGCTTTACCTCTTCCACCCTTCTAAAAGCTGGCTGGGGATAAAAGGGTAATGTCACCCTGGAGGGACTGAGCTCTCCATTCACAGATGCTGCCCAGAGCTTGGCTTGGAGCCTCTGAAGAGGTGTTCATTGCCTGGAACAGAGGTGTCTTTAACCATATTTTTTCTGGGCCACAGTTAGTTATTGGCCATGTCAGATATCAAATGGAAGGAGGGGGACAAGAAGAAGCTATCCACTCAAAAATACCTGGTGAGGACATTGTAGCTGGATATGATGCAGGGCATGGATGTACCAGTAGTGAGCAAGATGGGCTGAGAATGCCCTTACAGAGCCTCTAGTCTGGTGGGTTGTATAGACAAAGAACCAGCAAGTATAGTATGTGATAAGTATGATAGAGGGAAGGTGCTACAGGAAGACTGCAGAAGGATCTAAAAAGTGGGGTGCTGCTACGTTTTCAACAACTAGGTTTACCAATGAAACAAAATTAAACTTTAAGGAAACCCCCTGATTTGCAGTATTTGACAATTTTCCTGGTGTAGATTCCCCATTAATTTCATGCTACTGAAATGATCTCATCAAATGGAGTTATAAAGAGATGCATCCTGTGCAAGCCAGCACAGGCCAACCATGGCACACCACTGGCTCCAAGCAAGTCGCCAAAATACTGTCATAAAGCTCTACTAAACAGTACTTTATTTCATAACAGGATTTAAATAGAAAATGAACCATGTGATGAACATACTTCACAGGTAAATTACTTGATGAAACAGTCCATTTTCTTTTCAGTTTCCTGAACAGCAAGATCATTGCCCTCTTAGCAGTAGCAAGACCCTTTTAGTAATGGCTGGCCCTCAGTGCCTGGCCAAGATGTACACCTTTAGGGAAAGAGCTAAATGTAAAAATGGCAACTGGTTTTTGGTCCTCCTTAAATTGCCGCTTTTGCGTAAGTTGAAAGAAATGCTGATTACCCATCTGGGAACAGAAGTTTGGGCTGCAGATCAGACCAGGTTTAGACAATGTCTTACCTAGTAAAACTTGGTGGTTTTCCAAAATTTTAAGTTCCAAAGCTGGCAGTGATAAAACAAATATGTCCATCACTTTCTGGAGAACAGACAAGTTTTCCTTTCAGAAGAGAATACCAAGGACTGGACCATAAAGAAATCATTCTTGAGTAGCTTATTTACAAATGACCCTGATAAAATGCTCTGTGACCCAGTGTCAACGGAGCCTGAGCCATGAACAGGGAAGAATTGGGTTTCTGTCCTGTTCCCGGAACCTCCCAGGGCTGGTGGAAAATCTTCAGCTTCGGAACTCTTAAACTGAATGTCAAACTAAGTGTAAAGATTGCTATGTAGGAGCCTTATTGCTGGAGCTACACATTGCCTGAGTCAGGCTGGGGACTTAGAGACCAGGATGGCCAAGTGCAATGTGGAGGCCATTTTACTATCACCCTGTCATTCCTGGAGCCTCAATTTCCCTTTGGCAAAACAGATAGATACATTTTCTTATGAGTCTTGAAGCTAAGCAATTTGACCAAAATTACACTGATTTGGAATAATTCAGTTTGCAGTGAGTTCATGTTTTCTTTGGTCATCTTTTGTAACCCCACCTTTGGTCTGGCCTGGCCCATCCAAACCACATGCATGCATGCATATGGACACACAAAACTATTCTAGAATTCAAGTGGCACACAGTGATGGAAACCATAACATTTTGTACTATTATGAACAGAAACTCTTAAAAAAAAAAAAAAAAAGGAGCCCATATCGTATACACCAAAGTATGTGAATAAGGTTGTTTGTTGGTTTTTTACAAAAATATTTTATTAAATTTAAGAGTGCCTACATTTTTAAGATGCACCATTGTATCACATATGACTAGAAGAAGAAAACTGCCAGTTGAGACCCAATGCTTTTTAAAATTTTCATCAGTCTTGCCAAAAGTTTCTCAATTTGGAGTTTTCCAAGGAACTAGCTTTTTGTTTCCCTGATTTTTCTCTATTGTTTTCCTGTTTTCGGCTTCACTCATACATGCTCTTACCTTTTACTAACTTCTTTCTGCTCCCTTTTGCTTTATTTTGCTCTTTTTCTACTTTTTTACTGTAGGAACTTAAATATTGATTTGAGACCTTTCTTCATTTCTAATGTAATTTTTGAGGGCTACAAATTTCTCTCAGCACCATGTTAGACACATATTATATTCTGATGTTATTTTTTCATTTTTATTCAGTTCTACACACTCAATTTTCCTTTAATACTTTTGCTTTGACCCACAGATTGTGTAGAAGTGTATTCTTCAATTTCCATACCTTTCCGCTACTGGTTTCTAGTTGATTCCATTATGGTCAACAAACATCCGCCCTATGATTTCAGTTTTCTCTAACTGAGGATCATGCCACCCAAGACATGATCTATTTTGGTAAGTGTTCCCTGCATGCTTGAAAAACAAAACAAAACAAAAACTGTACTGTGTTCTTCCAGGTGGAGCATCTATATATTTCAGTTAGAACCTTTTGGTTGAGTGTATTGCTCAGATGTTCTCTATCTTTGCTGATTTTCTAATAGTTCTATCAGCTTCTGGGAGATGGGTGCAGAAGTCTGCAACTATAATTATGGATTCATCTTTCTCCGCTTGGTTTTTGCTTCAAAAGATAAAAGGCATGGAGAAGGTAATGTCTTTTGAGGCTCTGCTATTTGGTGTGTGTGCAAATTTAGAATTAGTATGTTTTCCTGCTGGATCACCCCTGTCAGGTACATAATAAAAGGATCAAAGAACACCTTTATGTCTCCAATATTTTCTTTTCTCTGAAGTCTACTTTATCTAATGCGAATATAGCTACGCCCACTTTTCAATTTTTTTTTTTTTTGCATGTATATCTTTTACACCCTTTTACTTCCAACCTATACCTGTGTCAATGAATTTGAAGTGAGCTTCTTATTCAGTATACAGTTAGGTCATGATTTTTATTTATTCCTTTAATTTTTTTATTGGTATACCATTTACATTCGATGTAATTATTGATGTTATTCTTAAGTCTGCCATTTTATGATTGCTTCTTTGTTTTTTCTTGTTCTCATTCCTCTGTTTCTCTCGACTTCCAGTGGTTTAAATGTTTTTGAGAAATTCACCTTTAGTTACGGTGTTTCTCAGTGTGTCTCTTTGTATAGTTTTTGTAGCAGTTACTCTGGGTACTGTAAGATACAAATATGACTTACATAGTCTACTGGTATCAACATTTTACCACCCAGAGCAAACTGGGAAAACCTCAGTTCTAGAAGTCCCTTTTACCTTCTTCACTTAAAAAAAAAATCATTGCCTTGAATATTAGGTGATGATAATTTCTGTTTCAATCAGAAAATGTTATTTATGAAGCTCAGGAAGAAAAAGGTAGTCTATTGTGTGTACCCATATTTCTGGACCTTCCTTTGTTCTCTCCTGATTTTCTAACAGTTGAGTTTTTTTTGTTTTTGTTTTTTTTTGTTTGTTTGTTTTTTGTTTCTTTATCATTTTCTGTTTGAAGAATGTTCTTTAGAGCATCTTTACAGGTAGGCCTGCAACCATTCACTTAGTTTTCCTTTCTCTGAGAATGTTATTTCCCCTTTATTCCTGAAAGATAGTTTTGCTGGATATAGAGTTTACTGTTGGAACTTTTCTTCCAGTGCTTGAAAAATGTTGTGCTGGTTCTTTATGATCTCTGTGTTTTGGTAAGAAAAGCTTAGACATCCAAATGAGTGTTCTGTATAGGTAATGTGTTTCTCACAGGATGCTTTCAAGACTTTTTATCTTGTTTTCAGAAATTCTGATGATTGTGTGATTTCTTTGGGTTTTGTTTTTGAGAACTCACTGAGTTTTTTAAGTGTGTAGCTTGGTATCTCTCACCAAATTTTTGAAGTTCTCTGCCATTATTTCTTCAAATTGTCTTTTAGCTTTAATCCATCTCTTTTCCTTCTGGGACTCTGATAATACAAATGATGACTTTGTTTTTGTCACACAGGTCTATAGCCCAGTTTTGTTTTTGTTTTTTTTGGTTCAAATTAGATGAATTCTACTGATACTTACTCAGGTATGCTGATTCTAATTCTCCATCTCCATTCTACTGAGCACATCCAATGAGTTTTTCTTTAAGTTTAATTTCCAGTTGGTTCTTTTCTTATAAACTTAGTTTCTTTGCTGGGATGTTCTATTTTTTTCATTTGGTTCAACAGAATTTATAATTGATTATTGAAGCATTTTTAGGATGGCTCCTTTAAAATTCTTGCTAGGTAATTTGAATATCTGATTCATCCCAGTGTTCATATCAGGTGATTATCTTATTCAAATTGTCATTTTCTTGGTTCTTGGTATGGTGGATGTGTTTCAAGTGCGTATCAGACATTCCATTAAAATATTTCATCGTAGCAAGCAGTCACTCTGTTTAGATTTGGCACACAGGTCTTGGACTGCTTTGGGGCTATAGTACTCATCAGCTTAATTTTAAGGATCTTGTTTTACTTGGTCTGCTTGGTTTTTATGATTTTTCTGGGGCTTGTACTGATCCCTGCTCAAGCTGCCTGTAAGATAATCAAATGTGTTCTTTAAAGTTACTAAGTGTGTGGTAATTTGTTATAGCAGCAAAAGGAATCTAATACAGAGTAAGTGGGAGGTGTATGCATGTATGTGTCTGTATGTGTGGAGTGGGGAGTCATGGGAGAAATTGTGTTTTGTGTGTGCTGCTCTCTTTCTCCGTCTTTTTGTCTTACAACTTCAGTGTGTCCTTTGGGATTCAACTTAACGGGCATCTGCTGCCAGAAATCTGACTACTCTTCTTTCCCCAAACTTGATTTGGGCATTCATTCTCCTTAGAGGTTCCATGGAATCCCGGGTATATGGCAGGCCATTTACCATTTTATATTATAAATATTTGTATACATGTGCCCCCTTTCTATACGTAAGCTCCTTAAAGACAAGGACTACTCTGTATTCTCATGCCTAGGATGGTATCTGATGTATGGTTTTCACTGCATGCTTGTCCTTTAATTATTCAGCCTGAGTGGCAAGGAGGAGTATTCCCCAGAAGCAATTGACCTAATCTAACTCACTTCCAAGACCAAGCTGCAGAAATCATTGCTGCAAGGTAGGCTTTGGAGATCTCCAATGATCCCTGACTTATGACTACCAAGCATTTGTACTAAAGATATAACTATGCTATAAGGGCTTTCTGATTTCCAATGATTTCAAGCTAAATAATCTTAGGAATTGTATCACACAGAAATTATACCAACAGAAATGAAGAAAAAAAACTGAAGCTCGGTAAAATTAAGTGGCTTGCCCAAACAATGTATCTGACATCCTGGTCTATTGGCTATGCTACACCATTCTTCTTTAAGTCCTTTGCATGCCCCACCTCTGGAGATGTGCTGCCCCATCCTTTCAACTTCTGCTCTAGACATTAATGACTGTTTCCTAATTGTGGATTGTACTCTCATCCAATTCTGCCTTTAGACTCAGCTGAAAATCTAAAAATGGGTAGAAATTGGCAGCATGTCTTAGTTTTTTCCAGAAAATATAAATTGAGAGAAAAAGGTCTACTTTTTTTTATAGTTAAAAAAGGAATATATAATCTCTGTAGAAAATTTAGAAAATAACAGAAATATTGGAGGATGAAGACTGACATCACTTATAATCTTACTACCTATGACATCTACTTTTATCATTATGTCTATTTCCTTTTTTCCTGTTTCTATTTTTCTATTCCATGCATTTTTAATATGTAAAACTGGTATAATAAAGCATTTATTTTTTTTCCACTTTAATGTTACACCATAGTTTTTCATTTTATTGGTGATTATTCAAAAACTTTTTAAAAAAGATTTTTATTTATTTGTCAGAGAGAGCACAAAAGCAGGGGAAGCAGCAGGCAGAGGGAGAAGCAGTCTCCCCACTGAGCTGGGAGCCTGACAGGGGCCTCGATCCCAGGATCCCAGGATCATGACCTGAGCTGAAGGCAGATGCACAACACACTGAGCCACACAGACATTCCCCATTCAAAAACCTTTTTAATGACTAGGCCTATTTCAGCCTATGAAGGTCCTAGAATTTATTCAATCATTCCATAGTTTTGGACTTTCGGAATGCTTCAAAAATGTACCTCATTATATGGTGATAGAATACATTAGTAGACAGAAGTGAATTCACTTATCTGATTTCTTCCTAAAAACAGATTCTTAGAAAAGTTAGTGGATCAAAAGCCGTGAACATTGTATTTCCTAGTTTCCTGTTGCTACAACAAATTGTTATCAATTTAGCAGCTTAAAACAGCATTCCCTTATGACTCCACAGATCTGGAGGTCAGAAGTCTGGAGTCGGAAGTCTAAGTATTTTCCTTAAGGTGTCCCAAGCTTTAGATTGAAGTGTTGGTGCCCTGGGCTCCTAGCTGGAGGCCCAGGAGGAGAACCATTTTCTTGGCTCATTAAAGTTGTTGGCAGAACTCCTTTCCTTCTGTTTCCACATGGTCTCTTCTGTCTTTAAACCAGCATTGGCAGTTTGAGTCCCTCTCGTGCTTTGACTCCTTCTGACTTCAGGTAAAGAAAGTTCTCTGATTTTAAGGGCTCATGTGATTAGATCTTTGGGGGGGCAATTCCACCTAATACAAACATCCTTCGGGATCTTTAAGTGTTGCCAGCATGCTTTCCGGGGAAGCTGAGCCAAGATTTCTGCCACCAGCGCTGAATAAGTGTTCTGCTCCACACACTCACCAGCACAACGGATTAACTTTTCTTCTTTTAGTAATACATCAGACAAAACAATTGTACTTGTGTTTCTATTTGCATGTCTTTGACACCTAGTGAGATCAAACAATTTATTTATTTTTCTTCAGTGATTTCCTATCCATTGACCATCTTCTATTAGATTCTTAGTAGTTCCCTTATTGGTTTTTACCTCTTCATACATTAAGGATATCTTGGTCTGTATTTTATAGGAGGCGGTGTTTTGTTAATTGCTCTTTAATGCACTGCTATATAATCCCATCGTTGGCCTTCTAATTTCCTTTACTGTGTCTTACTTCCTTAGGCAGCTGTCCTGTCATTCTTCCTAAAATGCTGTTGCTTATGTATTGCCTTTCTTATTGCATTTCTCCACTTTGCTGTGTGGTATGAAGAAAGGATCTAAACTGACTTTTTTTTTTTTTCAATCAGTTTCTTCAATATGGTCTATTGAATAATTAGTACCCAATATTTTCTTGGGAAAAGATGGTCGCAAGAGTACATGCAAATCTGCTTCACACATGGATGAAAACAGAGTCAAAAGCAAATGATACAACTTCTGAGCTGGTGAATAAGAGCCACATGAAGAGATTTCTTCTGTTTCATCTGTGTGTGCCTGTAACAAGAGCTGAGGAAACTAATGATGTTGATTATAAGTGGCCACAAAGGATTTTTGAGGTCCTGGGCCTATCTAAGTGGTAGTGGGTCTCCTAACCAAGAGAAAAAGTGACTTAGCAAAAGTTATTTTTAGACAATTACCTGTAACATATAAAACAAGAATTCTATTTGCATATATTCAATAAAGCTCACTACCAGGCAAGGAAAACTACTACCTACCCCCACCCCAAAAAAGAGAAAAAGAAGACTTATTCTCTGCATTTGAAAATCTAAACATTAATAATAACACGATCCTAATTAATTTTATCTCAGTAAGACAGAAATTGCAGAGCTGCAGGCTACAAAGACACAGCCCCAGAAAGACAGAATTAAGACACCTTTTGGCAAATGAATAGGCATGTCATAGACTGAGAAAATATATTTGCCATCTCACAAAGGATGTGTGTCCAGAATATATAAAGTACTGACGCATCCACAATAAGAAGACAAACAACCTCATTCTTAAAATGGGTGAAAGATTGGAACAGACTCTTCACAAAAGGAAACCTGAATGGCCATGAAACACATGGAAAATTTCCAACACTAGTCACCAGGGAAATGGAAATGAAAATCACAAAAAAGGAACCATTTCCCACCCACTGTAAGGCTATGAAGTACAATGCCCGGTGTTGGCAAAGCTGTGAAACACCTGGAGCCCGTATATATTCTTGGTGAAAATGAAAACGGTAGAAAGGCTTTGGAGAACTACTTGGAACTTTCTTAGAAAGTCAAGCACACAACTTAGCACACAGGTCCTTTGAGTCCCACCACCTGTTGGTTTTGACCCAATCCTCTCATGTTGCTTTCCTTCTTCCATGTCTTGCATGTCCTTATTTGACTACTTTCATATTTCCTTTCTTTTTCCATCCCAAATGAATTCTCTTTTTAACCATAAAGAGCCACATTTTCCCACATCCATGCTATAGGTACGTATGCGATGACCTAAATGAAAGTGATTGAGGATTAGCTGTGTATTTTGCCAAAAGAAGATGGTGACTATTTTTCTTCGACAGCTATAAAGGTTAGTTACATGTCAAGAGTACAATGAAAATGGAATATATGCCAGTAAACAAAAGACCATATGTCTTAAGTCTTTTTAAACACTTAAAATCTTTTTCATATACAAATAATTTAAAGCCTTCAACAACAGAAAATCAAATCATGGTCATTTGAAAAGTTCATTTATTATACCAATATACACTTTCTGTAATAAAAAAAAAAAAGCCTCCCAGTACATTGAACCATCTTATAAATGAAATAAGAAAATAAAATTTTCATCTGTTCATAAATGGGGTTAAATTATCCAGTACAATATAGCATATGTAAGTCTGCCCTGCAGTCTGTGTAAGTTCTAATCCTGAAAATGGCCATGAGAAGAAAAATGGTGCTTCATTATTTGGCACTGTAGTATTGCTCTTGAATATCTGTGTAATTGCAGAGGTTGATATTTTCAAGTTAGTCATATAAAAGGTGTAAAGCATTCAAAATATATATAGATTTTATACTTTCCCAATTTTTTGAATTAATCTTTGATATTTACATTTAAATACAATCAGATTAAAACTTCTTTTAACACTCAGAAGTTACCTTTTTCCACTTTCTATTTTGAAACACTCTTTAGTTGAACATAATTGGAAACCAATCTTAAATATTTGGCAAGTATTCTCCAATAATAATGACATAAAAATTATGATAGTTTTTAGTGATGTTCAATTTCCATGACGAAGTGCACCATTTGACAGTATTATGCCTCTAGAAAATGATACATAAAACAAATGTGTATTTTCTTAAGGCACATTCCAAAGCAACTATTGAAATATGATTTAATATTATACTGCTATGATACTTGTATTTCATACTTGGCTTTACTAAAATACAAAAAAATACAATAAATGTTCTTGCTACTGACTAGGGGGGAGAAAAGGGTGGCAAACTCCAGAAATTCTAGGCAGTGAGTGCTAGTTCTTAAATCCATTTCATGTAAGTGTGTTGCAGAAGTGAGCAAGAATAATAGTTTGCATTTCTCTGTAGTGTCAGCACTCCTATTTTTTATGGAGAGCCATTTAACATTGTGTTAAATGACAAATGAATGTCAGCAGACTCTTGTGCAAGCCGAAATGAACTAAATCCTATTTTATACATGCTCAGTTAAAAGAACAACCTTAGTACTGATAATTACTTGCAAACAAGGAACTTATTTTCTTGTGAATGATTGTGTTATTATTGTAAACATTGGCAAGCATTCCTGAACTATGTATAACTTAGGTTTCAAATTTAAAATCCCCAATAGACAGATACGTACAAATGGATTTTTGAGCCCATCAACTTAATTCCCTGCCCTCACCCTCAATAGTATAAACATTTTGACTGTGAAGAGAGAAAACTACACATGTAAAAAATAAAAATCAAATGTACCATACATTAAAATTCTGATGACTACAGAATAAGATTATATACATAAACATATAGCAATCACAGTTTCCTGCACTGAATGTTTATCAAATAAAAATGTATCAAACAATACTGGGTAATGTAGGTCCACATGAATCGTGGTCTATCTAAAACTTCTGGATGACAATGGAAGACGAGAGGGAGAGCATTGTTCAGTGACAAGCATGACAAGAGGACTAGGAATAGTATTGAAAAGCAAATGCTTCCAGATCAGGCAGTTTAGCAATAAGAATTATTTTTGTTGTTGCTCTATCATTTAAATAAAGCCCCTCTCTCTGTTTAATAAGATGTTTTAACGTTTATAAAAAAAAATATCAAACGAAGAAGGCACTCATTCAATGTCACAAACAGAATGGGCAAAACATTCCTTTACTGTTGACCATAAGGTGTTCTAGCCTGGTGTCTTATCATTCATGTATGTACCTTACAGGGACAGGTCCTAAGACATGCAGGCATATCTTGGACATTGCAGGTTTGGTTCCAGACCACCGCAAATATTACGAGAAAACAAGTCAAATGGCTTTTTTTTTTTTTTTTTGGTTTCCCAGTACCTACAAAAGTTATGTTTACACTATAGTCTATGAAGTGTGCAAACCTATTCTGTCTAAAAAAAAGCACATACCTTAATTAAAATATTTTATTGCTAAAAAATGCTAACCATATCTGAGCTTTCAGCAAGTCTTAATCACTGATCACAGATCACCATCACAAACATAATAATGAAAAAGTTTGAAATACTGTGAGAATTACCAAAATGTGACACAGAGACACACAGGGAGCAGATGCCATTGGGAAAATGATGCTCCATGCAAGGTTGCTGCAAACCAATTTGTAAAAAAAAAAAAAAAGACCCCCCCCCAAAACCCTCAGTATCTGAACATAATAAAGTCAAGCAGAATAAAACAAGGTATGCCTGTGTTTAGTAAGATGTTTTAACATTTACCAAAAATCTACTGGATGAAGAAGTTACTAATTCAATGTCACGAACAAAATGGGCAAGATAGTCCTTACTGTGGAGAGTAACGCATTGTAGCCTGCTGTCTGATCATTCATGTACCTTACAGGGACAGTTATAAGACCTGCCTTCTGCCTCTGTTATTCAGTAAACCCAGAGTATTGGGTGTTGGATTGCGGAAAGGCATTAAACAGTTAGATAGCTTTGCCTCCTGGGCATTTCTGTTTGATGTTCCAAGAATACAAGTATTTGGTAATTTGGGGGGGGGAGGGTATTATCTGAGGACCATTACCTGCAGCTACCCTTACTCTGCTTGCATAACAGCAAAAATACATTCTCTCACACTGCTCTAGGAGAACATGGGTAGCAACATGCACCACAGGTTTTAAACACATAAACAGCCATTCTTGACAAAAATGTTGCTTTTTCTCTTCCTCAGGTGCCTGGTGATGTTACTCTAGACATCTTTGGAATCTTCCTGTTATTTCCTGTGAATAACATTCCAATCAACAGAACTCAATGTCTTTTGCAGCATAATTTGCAGCCATTTCCAATAGAAAAAGTATTTTTTTCCTTGGGTTAGTGATGCTTGGAATTTGGGGGATTGTAAATCCAGTCAATTATAATGAGTGCCATGCTTCCAATCATGAAGATGATTCCAACCACAAGGAAAATTAAAGCCTGTCAATCAGAGAGAACTGGTTAGGACACACAGAAACCATCTTTAGCACAGCTTGCTCTTCGTACGTTGTTTATAACTAAGGCAGCAATCTGATTGCATATTGAATTGTCTCATCCTTATAGCTCAGTTGGCTGTGCCTAGCGGCTCAGTGAGTTTAGAACCTGAGTTGGGGAAAGAGGGTGAGCTTTAACCCAAATCCTCAAAACAGAGAAATGGTTGACTTGGTACATTGAAATGATAGAATAGCCTGTAATCATTAAAAGTCAAGTGACAGAAAAAGATTTAATGACATTGGGGGTGCTCACAATACTTTAGGTGAAAAAGGGCAGGTCCTAGATGGGTGTATCATAGTATATAGGATAGGATTAAATTTTATAAAACAAACAAATAAGAACAAAACCCTAATCTATATTTCATATTCCTTTAAAAAAAAAAAAAGGCGAAGTGTGTGTGTACACACACACACTTGAAGAGGTCTTCTATATTACCACTCAGATCAATGTCTTCATTTTATATATAAGGAAGCAACAGTTAAAAATTTTTATTCACTAGAAAGGATGTAGGAGACACTTTGACTGGTTCTTACATCTGGTCAAACTCAGAATGGGTCACAAACAGGACAAGGAATCTGCCAAGTTCACACTGCCCTAAAAGTCCAAGGAAGATGGACTAAAGAGGGTAGGAATTCAGGGGTGAGCTGATGAGAGGAGCTTTTGATGCCAAACTGTCGTGAAGTCCCTGAACAGTCCTGAGGGGTGAATGACTCTCAGGCAAAATTCAGCGTAACTCACTAAGGGGCATTGTTTTTAAGCCTTAAATGGAAGACTTCATTAAATAGTCATTGATAATATTTAATTACTGGAAAAACAATTCTTTCTGGCATATGTTTCTATACCATCATTTTAGGAAAGAAATATGATCTAGTTTAAAAAAATTATATCTTCTATCTTAAAAGGTTGACTGGAAAAGGAATGATTCTGTTCTGGATCTCTGTCCACACCAAGGTACTATGGAGGGGGAAACAAAGCAACATCTTTTCTTTTGGCCTCACAAACCTAACAGATATGACTGAAATGTTTATATTATTTCCTAACACCACCAGGGAACCCATTTTCTTCCCACATAATTTCCCGTAGATAGTGCTGCAGTCTTGGGTGGAAATTGGTATACATGTATGTCTGTGGGAAAACCCCATGAATGTTCGACAAGTAGGAAGGACTCAACACAAGATACTTAATATGAAGGGAAAAGATCTGGAAGCATCTCAGTACCAGAAATCCACCCCCTGTTCTCTCCACTAGAGTTCCAGCCCATCTGATTTTTGGTTCTCCTTCATCAGTTTTTTGGAATCGTGTATTTTCTGCTTTAAGTAGTGGAAGAGCAACTTAAAAATGGGGGAAATTGAAAGCCTTACTTACCCCAACCTTTTGCGGTGACCTAAGGGGTTCTTTCTTGACAAGTTTAAGATAAAACACTGCTGGAAGGATGAAGATCAGCATAGTGGCAGAAGAAGCCCCTGAGGACAGAGGCACAGGACAGGTCAATGTCTTACTCACCAAGGCAGAGACCCAAGGTCATGTACTTCAAAGAAACCAGATCTAACCCCACCCTAATCTTAGCATTAAAGGTACCATCAACTTGTCTTGGTTGCTTATTCAAAGATCTGTTTATCAAGAAAATTTTAAATATACCTCACATCACAGTTGCATCCTAAGTGCACATAATATACAATTAACAATAAAAGGCTGCCTGTTAAAAATTCAAAGGAAATTGATAATGCAAACACATACTAAGAAAGCTGAGCTCATCATATACCCTTCCTATCCACTTCTAACTCTTCAAGTTGTTTACACCTAATTTTTAAAAAATCTTATATTGTCTTTATGAATCATCCCTCGAATCGGGAGATGAAAACTAAATTAATAGGCTACCCAGTTAAGAGAATATGCTTTGTAAGGCCAGCTTCCTCTACCTCCAGAGACAGCCGGCAATGCTCAGCTGATGCTCGCAGAGCTGAGAAAGCATCCTGTAGGTAAAATCTATCTTCCTTACTGTCTGATGCAGCTTTAAGACCTAAATCCAAAGCCTGGATCTACTGCAAGGCACAGGTATTCCCCAATTTTGAAAGTTCACATTACGCCCCTTTGGTTTTAGGGAAGACCCACATTAGTACCCATTTTTGCTAATGGAAAGAAACCTGAAGAGGATTTTTGGCTTTCTGAAAAAAAGGCAAAAAATGAAAATAGCATTCAGACTTTGTTGTGCAGTGAGCATGAAGAGAGGCAGCGTACCCTGAGCAGCGAGAGTAGCGTCGCCAGGTTCCTTCCCTGGGAGCTACCCTACATCTCGACATTAAGCTGCCTTAGCTTTTGAACTATGTCTGAATATCTGTGTTTTCTCTCAATTTATTTTCTGCATTTGTTACCAATATGTCTCCTAAGGTATCAGAAAAGCCCAAGAAGTTGATTTTTTTTGGGGGGGGGGGTCTGGGATGCTCAAAAAATTTTCCATATAAACGAATGGTAATTGCTTCTTTGCTTTATACCTTTTAGGCTTACAAAAGGTTTCCTAGGAACACTCAACTTTTGGATGTGGGGGAGGGTGGAGAAGCTTTATATGACTTGACTTTTATGGGGCTCAATTTCCTCATCTCTCAGCAAAGGCAGCTGGATTAGATGGCCTCTAAGCTTTTTTTCTCATCCTATGAATAACTTTGAGTCACCTGAGAGGGAGGGAAGGTGACCAGCTGGAGCCTGGCTGGGCTAATAGGCATCCCATAAGCCTAAGATGGGACCAGGGATCCTTGACTCCCATCCACCAGCTCCCTGTCTGCCCTTTAAGGAGTTATCAGCTTGAGTTGACAAAATAAAAGCTTTTCTCAAACTTACCTATGAATCCAAAGATGTATTTTATTGTTGGTACAAGGATGACCAAAACATTATTCAGTGCAAGAAGTAGAGCTGCAATCAAGAAATGTCTTATCCAACTGAAGGGTCTTTTGGGAAATAAGAGCGTGGTCACTGATGTACGAATCTGCAAAAGAAAGTCCAAAGTTGATTTTCATCTACAATTTCAAATATGTTTGTCCCTCTAAAGCATCTTCTGTGTTTTTTCTTTTTCTCCCTAAAATGATCTCAATGCTGATTTATCTTTCAAAATTTCATTATTGTGGTAAAATATACATATTTACCATCTTACCCATTTTTAAGTGTACAGGTCAGTTATTAAGTCCATTGATACTATTGTGCAACTTTGATGCTGACATGTGTTTGAGAGAGTGTTTTCCTTGTGCTCACTTCCTCAGCTTTCAGACTTTAAAAATCTCAGAAAGATGGGGTACCTGGGTGGCTCAGTTGTTTAAGCAGCTGCTTTCATCTCAGGTCATGATCTTGGAGTCCTGGGATCAAGTCCTACATCAGATGCCCTGCTCAACAGGGAGTCTGCTTCTCCCTCTGACCTCTCCCCTCTCATGTTCTCTCTCTCTCTCAAATAAATAAATAAAATCTTTAAAAAAAAATCTCAGAAAGAGATAAAATAACAGGTAAGGCATAGAATTTAGGGACACGGTAAAACCTTTTCGATTTCTAAACACGTCTGTTAGACTGGATTAAGTTTTAAGGACAAGCACTGAATTGATTTATATACTGCTCATGAATAGAATTTTTACAAATCTTTTTAATTTGGCATTATATTTAGCATTTTTGCCACACAATGTTTTTAAAAATATGATACTCTTTGTATTTGCTCCCCTCTCATTTTCCCCTTCTGCCTCCCCCCGTCCCAATTCTAGATTATAAATGCAAGGCAAAGAATAGGGCCTAATAATTTTAACATTCTTCAAAGTTTATAGTTTGGTGTCTTGCACACAGCAGGCACTCAATACACGTTGAATTAAATTGAACGGAACAAATCCCTTCCCTCTCTTCAGGAGCCTTGGACAGACTTCAGCCCTATTTCGGCGGCTACAATAAATAGGTGAAGGGTCAAGAGAAGCTCCATTTGCAGCAGCCTTTCAAGTTACTGTGCTGTAACCCCGGATAAAAAGATCCTTTTGGCTAGAGGGAATGCTCTGCATGTTTGAACAGCTTAACAAAGTAGAAAATACTCTTATCGCTGGAATCTTTTAGAGGACACTTTTTGACTTAGGGGAATTACTCTATTGGCTTTTCAATAAGTGAGCATGTCAGTGAAGCTAGGACTTCACATTTTTAGAAATGCTGGGGTTGATTTTTTCACTTAAAATGTTACTTCTGAAGTCTCTTGCTGGTGGAGAGATGGGATCTCATTTGAGAGAGAAAATGTAAAATGCATTTAGAAACACATGCATGCACGACAAAAACTTCCAGCAGAATTGCTTGTAGTGTCTAATGGGACATTCCTTTCATACCACTGCACCAAAAATTAAAGCCATCTGTTTAGGTTTCAAAAGCAATTTCATTTCCAGAATGGCAGACCAGATAGTTTCTGGAAATGGTTTAAGAGTGACTTTGTAAAGGATTTTAAAAATTGGATTAGTGAAAATTATGAAACTTGCTCTGAAAAGTAGGCTGAAGAAAGCAAATGGTTTGAGAACATTTTCCCCAGCTGCCCATAAATTCTACATTATGATCCACAATTCGTCTTATTCAGTCTTGTCCAAACTGGTCTCATTAGGCTTAAAAATGAGCTTTCTATGGTATAGCCACATGGCTTCAGGACTTATTTGTCTGAGAATGCTAAACATACAGAATGAACAAGTAGCATGCAGGTTATTTTCAGGCAGAGGTCATACGTATGTGCTTTTTTTGTCTTTTGTTAAAATAATACTATTTACTCAAGAGGCTGAGTTAGAGGTAAACCTATAGGTATATATAAACCGAATGGAAATTCGGTTTCCTACTGTCTCCTGGCCCCCAGGAAGGCTAGGGTGGGGCCTGATGATGTAAGAGTACAGAAGTTTTACAGGACTCATGGTTGGAACAAGGGGGAAAGCTGGCTTCTCATGGCAAAGAAAGAAGAAAATCCCCAACAGAACTGAAGGCATTTGGAGCTGCCAGTTCATTCCTAGGAAGGATAAGAGGGCACACTGGGAGGTCGCAGGTTGCATCTGGTGGTGGGGGGGGGGGTGGAAAAGAATAGAAGGAAACTTGCTGGTCCTTCTATGTTAAAATGCAGCCTTGAGAGGTGAGCCTGGATCAATGTGTCCTCCACAGTCTGTTTACCTGTGGTCAGGAGCCTCAGGAGCAAGGGGGGCTGGCCTGTTACCCACAGTGCAATGCCTGCTGTTCTACTTATCTAAGCGCCTTTTCTCTACTGACACAAACTGATAAGAACCTGGAAATGTGGGTCAGGTGCCAGGGTGGAGGGAGGAGGGAAGGCCCTAGCAACGGCCATGGCCTCTGACCCAGAATGATTCTAGAAAGGTCCTTGGAAGCTCTAGAAAAAAAAAATCTGTTATTTCCAGAGAGCATATTTGGAATAGGGAGTCTGTGAGGGGGTGCCATATTCCAATCTGGGGACCCATTGAAAGGCAGAGTAGAAAGTGGAAACCTTTATTAGGTCTGAATGCTCAAAAAAAAAAAAAAATCAAGACTATTGTTTAGAAGTGAATCACAGTTTCACTTCTAAGACTGCTTGGGACAAGGGTGTTGGAAATATCTGTGGATCACGATTCTATTCCAGTTCACAGCAATATTCATATTTCTATGCCTATATCTAACAGGGGTTCTGAAGGCAGCAACCGTGAAAAGAAAGATTTTACTATCATAAAATAGAAGTAGTTAGAGAATCTGAGATATGATTTTTTTTTTTTTTAAGGTGTGGCAAATGGAATGTGAGTCTGTGTTTCTGATAAACTCATTAGGATTATCTGGTTTTCTGTTTTTCATGGTGATATGTGAACTTGAGAACATAAAGGGAAGTATAAGCTGAAAATGATGTTCATAGTCTTTGTGAAGGAGGTACAGTCCCATAATGGACAGCCCTGCCCATACCACCACCACCCCAACATTAGAAGCAGAAAGGTTGGGACACTGGTGAAAAAGCAATTCACTTCATTTATTCATTTGTTTGATAATCATTTTTCACTCAAAATGTGTCTTCATTTAAGAAGGAAAAAACTGACCTAACTGGAGAAAACTAAGATAATAAATGGAATAATCTAAGGAAAATCCATCCAAACATCCAAGTACAGAAACACCTCTGTTGTCTCTTCTTGGGCTTCTAAGAAATAGAGCCCACTTGTCATTTGTTGAAAGAAGTAAAATATAAAATTGTTCCTAAAATTGAGAGATTTTAATCCTAATAGACTAGGTTTTGTTTGTTTTTATGATTTGTATGTGGGTATATCAAAGCAAAGTAAATAAATTTCTTATTGGTCAAGAGTTTCATAATTCAAAGAAACCCTCAGGAGAACACTGCCACACATGACTACATTTGACATGTTGAAAGTCATGGCTGTAAATCATAAGGAACAAATACACCACCAACTTCTTGCACTTTAGGGGGAAAGTGTCTGAAAGTAGCCTTGTGGGTTTAACTGGGACAAGGAGGCTTTCTTTCTTTTTTTTTTTTTTTTTGCCCTCCATGTTCACTTTTATGCCCTCCATCATATCCATGGAGGCTTGGATCATTTAGCCCAGATCCTCACCCAAATGAAGTTTATGGCAAATGTCAACAAGTGGAACAGCCTCTGCTTTTGCTGGAAAAGGCCGTTTATATGAAAAGGCAAGATTCCTTTGGAGACCATTTTTCTTGGCAACCACTGCTGAGCTCCTGAGCCAGTCACTGTGCACATCCCTAACCTCCAGGACTTTTAACCCAGGGGAGAAGGTGGGCACTTACACAAATGATCGCAATGTAACATTGGAAGGTCAAAGACAGAATTACGTGCAAAGCGTTTCATAAATGTTAATTTTGGGTTAAAATTCTTACTTAAGGATAACAGTTATTTTTTGGAAATTTGGTTCTCGTAGTCTGTTGATCCTAAGGGCCATCTCATGGGAGATGTTTCCCACCTACTACTGTACCTGATAGTCAGACTTATACCAGTGCCTTATCTGTCATGAGAGAAAGAACTTTTATGGAGAGATCTAGATTTCAAATGTTGAGGTGAAATGACCATCAGTATATGAAAGGCTGACTTCCACTTCCCATTATCTTGACCCGAGCCATCAGTGTCCTGCTGGGAGCACTGCATTGGTCAACTGTGACTGACTAGCTTCATGACCATGGCCAAGTCCATTAATCTCCTGAGACCACAACATGAAAGTGCTATATTTAGGGCACTTACAGAAGCACATAACAGATTTCTTTTATACATTACTTTGATTCAATAATGATGGGAGTGCCTACTGAGTGCCAAAACTTAGTTGGTGATATCTTTACACACAAAAAGAAGGTCTTTCAACATTCTTTCCTCAGTCACTGTTTGCTTAGAAATTTTACCCTATGGTATACTTTCTGTCTACAGCTGTCTTCTGCTTTGTTCTCCTGATAGAGCTGATTTTAGGCCAAAGCTGTATGCATGTTACTGGAAATACTTTCAGACACATGAGAGGCGAGATATTATTTAAGAGTAAAATATTAGCCCTCCTGGCAATAAGGATCTGATTTCATGCACTCATGAAAAAGGAATGTGTCAAAAAATATTTCAGCACACAGGCTGCATTTAAAGTGACCACAGTGTCATTAGAGGAGTAGTTCTCATATGCTGGGCCCTACATGGAACATTCTGTACAGGACGGTGCTGGTTACTAGGTCGCTTATTTTTCCCCCTAAAATGAATGAGTAAATTTAGTGTTTATGAAAGGAGAAGAGTTGGCAGGAGAATGCAGACCCGTGTTTATCCATAGGTGGTGGTTTTAACTCATGTAGCCCAAATCTCTTCAACCAGCCCTACCCTGTGATCTCACAACAAGTGACGCCAAAGGCAAATGCCAAGAAGAGGTAATTCCAGTAGGAGTCTCGCAGAGGACATGGATCAGTTTGGGGGGTTGTAGAAAAGATGTATGATCGGTAATATAATTATTTTTCAAGAAATTTAGTTCTAGCATGTAATTTACTTAAGAGGATTCCCCTTCTCATTGGTCTTCAAGGAATCCAATGAAGGAGACTTTTGAATGTTACTGCAGC
The DNA here is from genome assembly GCF_002288905.1 of Enhydra lutris kenyoni. Classification (NCBI taxonomy): domain Eukaryota; kingdom Metazoa; phylum Chordata; class Mammalia; order Carnivora; family Mustelidae; genus Enhydra; species Enhydra lutris. Next base: position 5,618,586 of record NW_019154140.1, read on the forward strand.
AGAACCCACTGGCGGAGGGGGGGATTTAAATACCATCAGAACTGGTGAAAATGCAATGAATTGAAAAGTAATGTGGTTTTGGCTTTCAAGTTTCAGAAGTTCTACAAACTCCTACTCATTTTTACTAACCCATAAGATCGAAACTCAGATCTGTTTTTTGAATTTGAACCTAACAATAAATTTTGACCTCAACAAAGCTGGAAAATAAATAAAGAAATACACTTGGTGATTCCCCCCCCCAATATTTTATAAGTGTTTAACATCTAAATATTTGTTGTATTTACATATTGTCCATTTTAAATGGTTCCAAAGTGCTGTATAAAAATGACTTCTTCAGGCATTGCAATTGTAAACTCAGATCATAATGAAATCCACATCAAATCAGAACATATGTACTAATCTAGGAGGTTCAGCTGGATTGTTCCACCAAAGTTTCATGTACTTACTGGGAACAGGACAATAGGCACCGTTAGTGTCACCGCCACAAGGACTGCCAGGCGTACCATGAGGAGAGGGGTGTCGAATGTGTATACTTTGCTATAAGCGTGTAGTAATTCGTCTTCAACTTCTCCTACAAAGGGGAAAAAGAGAATGGATTCGCTTGGTGCTGTCAAATCAATACCAACAGTAACATTTTGCAAAGGGAACACAGTATAATGGGAAAACAAAAACAAAAACCAAACCCAGGTATGGGAATCTAGACCCCTCTGTTTTAATCATATCTCTGAGCTTATTAGTTGTGTGACCTTTCTTCAATGAACAAGGGAACCCTGAAGTTTATAAAGTTGCAGAAGCTAGAATCCAATTATGAAGGTGCCTCTCTAGCTCATTCGCTTCATAATAAGTCTATCTCTACTGCATAGAAACCTGGCAAAAGAGGTGACAAGCTGAGGTGCTCTGTTGAAGGGGATGAAAGAGCCAAGCCCCACCAGCCTGTCCCTCACAGCCTACCACCGCCTCCACTCCCACCTGCCCATGAGCTTTGATGCAGCTTCTCTGAACCTAGTATGGAAACCTTATGACAAATGAACTCTAAATTTTTTTTCAAGTTTAACAGTTATGACTCTCTCATGACACTGATACACAGACTTCTGGGGATTTTTCAAGCTTTTGCTTGTCTTATGAAACTCATTAGAGTCAGTATAAGGAACATGCAAGGATGAATTAGTATGATTTTTACTGGGTCTCCTAATAAATATTGATCTAAGATTAAGATGTCACCCACCGAGAAAATTTACTCTTTCAGAATTCCAGATACAAATGACATGGAGATGCTTATAGAATCAGATGTAGTTTGGTTTTTTTTTTTTTCTCCTTACTCCCATCCAAAGCAGACAGAGGGGAGTAAAAATAGATTCCCTGGTATTGATCTGATTTTTTAAATTCACAATCCAACAAAGAGCTCATGTCCAATCCAAAGTGAGTGCTTGGTTAATATTGAAATATTAGTCAAATGGAATAAAAAAAAAACAAGTAAATGGTACCCTCTCCCCAGTCTTTTCCTCCACAATTTGTCTTGCAATCAATTTGATTAATTGAATCAGAAAAAAGAAAACTAAAGTAAAAAGTTAAAGAGGTTTATGTAAAAGATAGGTTTATGTTGCTAACACTGATTCATGACAACAGGTCAATGCTAGAATCCCTGAAATATGTCTATAGGGCTTTTGTGTCCATTAAGATGCCATAGAGAAATTGTTTTTAGACATAATCTAAAGTGTTCATAGTTGCTTTTCTTTGTTTTTGGTAGTACATTCCCAGATTGCAGGGAATTGTCATGTCTTCTTTTCTTGGGAAACCATTCACTGTAACAGAAGAGAGTGAGATGAGCCAGAAAACTTGCCAAACGCTCCAAGCCTGCAGATTCCACTTGCCTGGTAAACAAAAAGCAGATTCCAACTCCAGGACTTTGTACTTTTCCTACCACTTGTTGGGTAGTTAGTTATTCTACCAAAAGAGTTTTCCAATATACAACTGGACTCACTGTCATTGTTTCTAGCTTGAGATGGCCTAAGGAGTCAAGCCAAAGAAATACAATCTATCCCTTAGGGAAAAGAACTTAAATATGAAGGCTGGTTTTCATAAAATATGCGTGAATTCACAAGTGGTTGTATCCTGTTAACCAGGCTGGTTCAGGTCCCATTTTCTTAGGTCAAATGACAAGGCTCATATAGCCTGTTAAATGATTATGTGTACTAGAGATCATGCTGCTTAGAGAAAGCAATTAAAAGAATTATACCTACCCAGGTTAATGACCAGCCCAACTAGGATTTGCACAAAGAGAATGACTTTGACAGGGTGACCTACCATAGAAGGTTAGGTAACCAAAGAGGGCAGCAAGCAGGTACATGACAAGCATCCCCGTGATGGAAATATTTGACACTGTTTGCATCTTCCTCCGGGAGCGACTGAAAAGGAAACACCAAGCTTTGTGGGTTTTGTTTTGTTTTTTAACTTGTGAAAGTATCTCTTTTCATAATTAAAACTTTTAAAAAATAGTGAAAGAATGTATGCTTGTGTTGCTTTTATAAAACCGCATTTCTAGTGCAGGAAACCTAGCTTGTTTCGATTTGTCTTTGAGAGCTGAGGAGGATTCGTCTCCATTTTTCTTTCTCTTTCTTTCTTTCTTTTTCTTTCTTTCTTTCTTTCTTTCTTTCTTTCTTTCTTTCTTTCTTTCTTTCTTTCTTGTATTTATTTGGGGGAGAGAGACAGAGAGAGAAAACATGAGCAGAGGGAGGGGGAGAGAGAGAGGGAGGGAAAGAATCTCCAGCCAACTCCCTCCCAAGGGTAGAGCCTGACACAGGGCTCCATCTCACGACCCTGAGATCATGACCTTGAGGACCTTATAAAACACCTTTGAACATATGAGCACATTTTCAAAACAAATTAGCATGTTAACATGAGGCCTGCCTTACTCTTTAAGTTCGCTGTAGATGGGCAGGACCTCGGGGTGGCACACAAAAGCAAATGCTAGAATAGGAATCGCGTAGGCTGTCTGAAAAACAAAGATAACAATGCTGGTGTAGCCTTCCAACACAGAGGATGATCCCAAACCATCTCCCCTCGTAAAACAGAGATTCGGCTGTAATATTAGGCTCATCACTCACCCTGGAGTTGAATACAAAGTATTTGGGTTGGCACTTGTCATCACTGTGTGCTTCATACTCTACTCCACTGCCATGAAGAGAACCCTTGGCCTGGTTCTCATCTAGCCCTGCAGGATTCTGGTGGGTGTAATCCATCATGAAGTTCACCCCACTACTCTCGGAGTTGTTAGGCAGCATTACCACGTGCACTGGAAGTGTATTGTTGAATGTCAGGTTTCCAACACTGTGATCCAGAACAGGCAGAGGGCAGGGTATTTGGAATTTCTTGTAAATCACCTAGGCCCAGGCATTAAAAAAAAAAAAAAAAATCAGACTTTTGAGGAAAATAATGAAACAAAAATCCATATTTGTGGCTTATGGGGAGAGGTGAGGGGTCTCTGCTGAGGACTCCTTTTAGACTAATGGACAATGGAGACTCCCTCCAGCCTCTGCTCTAAGGAAAGAGTTGGAACAATGGTTGCTCCTGAGAGTCAACAGGACAGTATTTTGCATGAATCCATCCTAAGCATCATTGATATTCTTCTGTGAGAAAGGTGGTCATTGCTTTACTACATTTCATCTCTTTTAATTCTTCAAACTAATATAAAAATGGGTTACCAAAAATTCTCCTCTCCTCCTTTGCCTTCTTAGGGAAATGCTGTATACAACTTGGCATCGATGATATTATAAAAAGAAAAAAAAAAGTCTCCCTTTTGGTGAAGAGTGGGGGCACTGGGGAGAAGGATTTCTTCTTTAAATCCACTGGGTTTGCCCTCTTTTCACGGGTGGAATGTGCAGCAGAAAATGGCAGGTTGATGTAGATGTGGATAATTTTATAGCCTACTCATTTCTCTTAAGGGACTCTTCACTTCTTCCTTCACCTTTCTAAATGATCAGTTGTTGTCACATTATTGCTTAAAGGATTCCTTTTGTCCAAATATACATCCTGTGTGCTTTGAACATACTACCAGCCATGGCCTTGGCATTCTAACTAAACTATTTTTAAACTCATGACTGTCCCTTTCCTCATTCCAAATTAGAATACTAGAAAATGGCTTGTGATGCAAGAAGCATTTCATGCTAGTGAAGTGCTTGAGAAAAATGAGGACATTAATTTAGGTACTAAGTGTCTCGTGCTCACTGACCTACAGGGATCATGTCAATAAATCACTTACCACACTGACAAAAAACACCATGCAGGTAAGAGAAAATCCACTGGTATAACCAAGGTAACCTAAAAGTTAGCAGAGAAATTCTGGAAGGTGAATATGGTATCTACAATTGGCTTACCTATTAGAATATGAAATGAAAATAAAAACTGAAAATGACTTTACCTAAATTTTTAAGAAGAGAAAGTGGAAGAATGATTCCAAGAGACACAAATATGACGAGGTAGTTGCCATTGAGGTACCATTCTCTGAAAGAGAAATAGCGGCAAGGATATTAGGATGCGCCTGGGTGGCTCAGTTTGTTAAACGTGCAACACTTGACTCATGATCTCCACATTGTAAGATCGAACCCTGCTTCAGGCTCCTTGCTGACCGTGAGCCTGCTTAAGATTCTCTCTCCCTCACCTCTTCCCCTCTCTCTAAAAGAAAAAAAAGAAAAAGAAAAAGGAAGGAAGGAAGGAAGAATCAGGATCAGAATAGACCAAGTAGAATGAGTCAACAGATGTTACAGAGAGAACATAAGACATAAGACATACCCAGTATTTTCTTCAAGTCCCATGAATGCTCTGATTACTTCAGGTAGTTCATATTTAATGATAAAGAGGTAGCTTGACATCGCTAAAATGGAAAACGTGACAGCTTAGTGGTGTACATAGCACTAAAGTCACAAGCAAGTTGTGAGAAGTCCCGGCATTTGGGACATTCAGTCTTCTGGTAAGATGAGCACCTAATCCCCCAGACAGAAAGAAAAGCCACCCAGTGTGTTTTGTACAGCTTCCAAGTTCTTTTCCAAAATAGATATTTGGCCCTCTGGCTCTTGCACACAGACCTTTGCTAACAGTATCAATGGTGATTCTCTTTTTAATCCAGCTCTGAGGTTTTCAGTGACATTGCTCTTTCAAAGTTTCCCCCTAATTAACTGTAAGTCATCATGGCCTATACGGAGTGCTTGTTTTAGTGTCCATCACTTGGGCAGGGGTCTGGCCACAGAAGGCCTGGGCCAGAGGAAAGAGGGAAGTTCCCAAGGGGGTGCTAGTCTAGTCCTCTGTAACCTCCCTAAGGGGCACCCAACTCTTCAGAGCACAGATCATCTCAACTGGAGGCTGACTGGATTGATAAAAGAATGTAAGAGATGATAGCTTCTCCCACCTTGGTCAACAGATTTGCTTTCTCTATATCCCAGTCTCCCTTTCCCTAATAAGAAATTAAAGAGTATGGCAAAAGTTCTTGAGCATCTACATAAGTGATAGGATATGTGATAAATGTGATGAATGATGTGTTATCAGGTACTTTTCTGAAAATCTGTAGGTATAATCTATAAACCCTCTCCCTGGAAAAATGCATATGTATACATACTCATAACATATAATGTTGCCTAAAGTTGTAGGGCTTGAGGCAACATCTCTTTCCCAAGTCCATCCATGCCATGAAGTATAATGCTAATTTGACACAGGGTCCAGGAAGTTAAAAATAAAATTCATTTTATTAATTTAAATTAAAAATAAGATTGACAAGTTTTGCATTGCAATGTTTAAGTGTATCCTACACCTTTCTGGTGAATTTTTGCTCACAGACATGTGAAAGCAGATATCTAAGTTGCAAATTGTACTATTAATAGTTTCAAAGGATTTCTTTGAGGGAACCAACAAAAGTAATAATGGTGATATTGATTCCCTATATTGGTCAGTCCTGCAGATTACTCCATTTGAGCAGTTGAAAAGCCATGTAAGACAACAAGGTGTAGGCTATTTTCATTCCACAGGTGAGGATATAAAGGTTTAAAAGTTTCCTTGACATGTCCAAGATCTCACAGATTGAGAACAACAGACCACAAGCAAAATATAAGATCCCTCACTTCAGGCCAGTGTTTCTTCTCTATTGTGAAATGAAATTATTTTTACAATACCTGATGTGTCTTCTGTAAATATTATTTGGTTAATCTTTACAAAGACCTTGGCTAAAGCTAAATCTTACAGAGCGCAAACAGAGGAGATATTTCTGATTAACTGGCTCAGTGAGGTACCCTTCAATTTTAGAGCTGTTAATTGCTGACTTTCAGTGATGTCACCACTGTTAATGTGTTTGGTCTTTGAAAATTTAGAATGATCCAGACCTGTCTGGTTAATGTCAACATTATTCTGCTAATGTTGAAACATCTGCGGTAAATGTTAATTTTTCAGGGGATTGAGAAAATTAAACATTCTAAATGTGGAGTTGCTAAATACAGAAATAAAAGTGATTTCCCTTAGGCTAATATAACTACTAATCACATAGAATAACCAAAGTGAGAGCATTTTCAGGAATGGTGGATGAAATTTTCTTTTATTCCCTTAAAGCCACACTTCTTCCATGGGTGTGCATCTTGACTGAGAGACCATTTTATCATTTATGCCATTATTTAGAAGCATAATGGTAGCTACACTGTGAGCAAAAGACAGTGTTGTTGCCCCTTAGCTCATTGGGTTTAGGGCTAAATATGTGATTGCCCAGTTATTTCAGTTATCCAAACAAGTAAATTAGATCAACTATGAGGTGATCTTATGAAATGCCTTACATTTTAAGTCTTGAAAAGGCTGAAAATTTGAACCAAATGTAAAGCAATCTATTCTGTGGGGGGTGGCTTGTGGTCCCAAACCAGTAAAATGTAGGAAACAATCCAGGGAATTACTGCCAAAATAGTCTCAATATATATAGATACGAAAAGAAATAAATACAAATCATTAAGAAATGCCTGGATTTTATTTAGCTGCTTACCAACCATACATTAGTAGGAGCAGGTTTAGTTGGATAAAACTTATTAAGAGAATTGCCTTATTCCAGAAATCCTAGATAACTCCAATGATTTTATTTAAGAAGGGTCACCTCCTTGCAAGATCTCTGTGCAAATTTACTTATTGCAGCAATTATTTGTCATAGTGAAAAATTGGAAACAATCCAACATCAATAAGGGATTCAGTAAGCCCATTATGGTACATTTGCGCAATGGAAAATTCAAAAGCCATTTAAAAGAATAGTATGCAAATACATTCAAGGCATATTGTCAAGTAAAAAAAGGAAGCTTCAAATCAGTATTATAAGATGATTTGATTTTATCAGTAACAATATATTTATTAAATTTTGCATAGAGGAAAACCTTGGAGTAGTTATTTCTAAACATTTCTTTATAATTAATATATTTATGTAATGTTTTAGTTTTTCACAATTAGCATATATTTGTCTTATAATTATAAAAATGCCCATTTAAAAAATAATCAGGAAGGCTCCAGAGACATTGAATCCAAGAACGAGGGAGGAAAGGATGTACTGAACCCTTATTATGGGCCATATGTTATCTGATTTTACCCTCACAATGACCTTGTGAGATGAAATATTACTCTCATTTTTATAGATGGAAAAATTAGATAAGTAAAGTCACAGTGACAAAAACAGACTCAAATTTAGGTGTACCGGACTCCCAAAGTCTATTCTCTACTCAAGTGCTTTAAAATATTTTAAAAAATCAGTGTCATGTCTGATACATACAAACAGGGACAAGGGAACCTGGAGGGACTAATATGTACTAGTCTAGAGAAGCAATGGGTCATGGGAGCAAACAGAAAGAACATGTGTGTGTTGGGGGGGGTGGATTTGGGCTGGGGGACTCCAAGAGTAGGGGAACTGAATATGTTTGTTATGGTATGACAGGACATATAGAAGATAGCTAGCTAGCTAGGTAGGTATGGGGATAGTAGGAAAGATATCCAAAAGGTAGGCAGAAAAAAGATGAAGATCCTTATGTGATCGTCCAAAAAGTTTAAGTTTTATCCTGAAAATAACAAGGTCATGCTGAAGAATTTTATGCATGTGAGAAGCAAGACTAGATTTGCATCTGAGATAGTGAACTTGGAAGATAAATCTGAGATAGGAGCAGGAGAAACTCAAGGTAGGAAGCCCAGTTAGAAGGCTACTGCAAGAGTCTGAGCACAAACAGTGACCACCTGAACTGTGATGGAGAGCTAGAAGGAGAGAACATCTCAAGACAGGTAAAAAACCAGAATGGACAGGAGCTGATATTTGATTGAATGTTCAGGGTTAAGGAGGGAGGGAGAGGTTATAGGATGACACCTATGATGTTTGGCTCAAGAAACTGGATGCTGCTGGTATTGTTCATTGAGGAAAGAAAGAAGAAAAGAATAAAATGGCAGGTTTGGGGACTGGAGAGGAAGTGAGGAAGTAAGCAGCACTGTGGGATGATAGATTCCAGGTGATCTAAGAGGACGTAGGCAGTAGGACATAGGACTCAAGGGTCTGGATGCCTTCTGAGGGTCAAAGACTCCACAGGGCTGGTGAAGCTGATGGGCAAACAGATGACCTGGAACACTATTAAAAATACATATTCCTAGGTTCTACTCTGGTATTATAAGAATTTGTAGAACCAAGGGATTTGTGGTTTTAATATAATGCTCCTGATGTCTACCTAGCCAGATTTTTCCTTTTGCACAACTTCTCGGGACACACTCCAATAGGCTGGCTCTGTGCAGGCTTCCTCAAGGACCCCTTATATTTTGCTATGCCTCTCAGATACTTAATTTTCAGGTTTATGAAATAGACTCAGTCATATGTATGAAACATCAACTGTTCTGGCAATGACAGAAATAAGCACTAACCTTTAATCTTGTAAATTTAAATGAAAGCCATAATAGCCTTTGAAATCAAGAAAGCTTTTACTTTCTGTTTTACTTCTAGAATTCATTTAGTGGGATCCTATATAATATTTTCTTAGATATTATTTTTAATTAAAGAAGGACAGCAAATCTACTTAAGAATCCTTATTTTTAAAATTTCTGAATATAAAGCAGTTGTTTTTCTGTATTTAAAGTGTTTGTTCATTGCTGTAAGAGTTTTCTGGTTTATTAAGCATTCTTTAGAAAGTTAAGTAGTAGCGAACATTATATGTCCTTACCTCCAATGTTCTGCATTGTAATGGAAACAAAAGCTCCAATTTTTCCAGGCCATCCAAATGCCTTTTCCCCTAGTTTTTCATAAATTAAAGACCCTATAATAAAAAGTAAAAGAAACAAAAAACAACCGTTTGAAAGTATTGTTTTAATGACTAAACTATTTCTATAATTGTACATTAGAGTCTCAAAGGTGTACATAAACACCACATAGAAATTATAAACCCCAAAGATGCGATCTTAGAAACCAATACAAAACATGTTAAATGTTCCGCAGACGAGAAGCAATGGCTTCATTCATCTTAGCTCTGTGCAGCAAGTCAGAACTGTTATTTCTGTCATCCATCAAGACTCCTTTTTCCTATTTGGCTTGAACCTGAGCCAGTTGCCTTTCACTTCTCTTAGCTGCCCCAAATTACTAAAAACATTGAGAAGCCATGTCATTGGGGCCAGAAGAAAATGAAATATGAAATTGACTAAAATCCTCCTGTAGTTAGAGGCAATAGACTGAATTAGCATTCAACAAGGTTCAAAGTAGAACATCTTGGACTTGAGGGATAGCATACCTCCTTCCTTGGCGGTCTTTAATAAAAGGTGAACTGAGTAGAGTGATAATATTGCTACAGCAAGCAGCATGATTCTGGGAAGGGAACAGAGAGTAGACAGTAAATTTCTATAATAAATAAGACACACTCATGTTAGATATTATCATAAATTATCACACTGGTCCTTTCAGCCATTAACTTTCCAAAAGTATGTGGATTTTGGGGAAGCTGAGAAATTCTTTGGAAGTCGCTCTATTTTATGTGCTAAAACATACCACTGGAAGTTCCTCGCATTTCTTTTCTTTTTTTTTTTTTTTTTAGTGTTACCCACTAGTAGAATCTGGTTCATAACTCAGATGCTAAATGTATAGCAGAATTAGCAAATATTCTATCCACTTGTTCAGCTTATGAATATATGTCCGTCATATTTGTGTGCTATTCTCAGCAACATTTATAATTGAAGGGCTACTTGACAAGCTGGCTAGCCTTTAATGTAAAATCTAGAAATACAGAAGCCAGAGCATGCAGAGTCTAACCTGCATCACTACGGATCCTGCACATGAGACAATAAGATACTGTGTGAACCAGAGGGTCAGGCAGTTGCCTGTATAACAGAGCAACAGAGAAAGGGAAGGATAGGGCTCAGAAAAATGTCTTTTTGTGTTGTGGTCAGAAAGAATCATTTCTGGGTCAGGACCGTCTACATGTCCACAGGCATGTATGAATTCCTTATGCATACAGTGATCATTGTTTCTCCAAAAACAAGAATTGGAAAGCAAAAACAAGAGCACAGATGAAAGCATCTATATAATAAATAAAGGAATAATAGTAAATTTATCTGACATCATAAAAAAAAAACAAACAAACCAAAAAACCCCTTATTCTTTGTTTTACACAGCCAGAACACATTAAACATTTTCCCCACAATTGATCTAATTCTTTGGTAATTCCTGATGAAGTCAATGTTGCAAATGTACATTTGGCCATGAGTTACACATTTTTATAACTACACTAGCTATCTTGTGCTCTTGTTTTCCACAAAATACATTTATCAGAACTGTCTAATCAATGACTTACTTATATAAGTTTCCATAAACCTGTGAACTCACCTAAGATGAGATTTGGATTACAGAATTTTGTTTCCTGGAAAAATAATGAGCATTCCCTGTGTTCTAAAACCATACTTCCTTTGGCAGGGAATACTAAAAGTAAAACCAATGAAATCCTGTGTCACTTGCTGTGAATTAAGGGGTATAACCAAATTCAATCTGTGCTCCTTGGATATACACCTTCCAATATCCCACAACGTAATTGCTCTGGACAGTATAATCTGTTAAATGTTTAGGCCTGAAATGAGGGCCTCGGTTTTAAAAGTGGAATATTGTCCTCCCATGAAAATCATCTTGTGGCCCTAGGCCTAGGGTCAGGGGAAGAGTCTCTTATTTCTATTCCTCAGTCATCGATGATAACTGCCTAATTGTAACAGTACGTATAATGAATAAGGAGAAGGCAGTCTGTCTTAGAGATAGGGCCTATGATAAAAGTATACAACTGTGTGTATGAATACATCTCTAAGCCATTAAGATTCAGAGGATTAAAAAAAATGACTTTGTTTCAAACGTGACATTGATATAAAAATGCATCCAGCTAAAAAATATTATACCCAAAACAGATCAGAGCAGTAACACAATATAAATATTTATAGTTCTGCCTGATCCTTAGCCCTCAAATAACTGTGTGATTATCTAATCCTAAGTGATGCTCAATACATAAATGGCATATATTTATAACATAAGCATTGCATTCTTAGACAGCTATTTAATGCTCTAACATTGCATTAGAGATGGTGATCTGCATTCACACAGTTGCCTAATATTAGACTGTATTCCTGTGAAGAATTCCATGGCTGCCAACTGTGTCTTAGAAAATACCAGGCTGTATGTAATGCACAGGAACATCTGTGGCTATTTGTCACAGACAATGTGGTATCCATCACCCAGGTCGTGATGCTGCTGCCCTTAGGCAGCATTTGACCAAGTACCTAGGTTTAGGAATAAACTCGGGCCTGTCTGTAAATATTTCTGTCCCAAGCACTGTACTAGGTCTCGGGGATACAGACATGTGGTGAGTGAAAACAGACAGGGGCTCAATCCCCTGGAGATTATAGTCTAGCAAAGGAGAGAGATACTAACCAAATAAATCGAATAACTGCACTAAAGAATTAAAATTGTGGGGTGTGTATAATAAGTATTTGTCCCAGTCATGGAGGTCAACAATGGCATAACTTGGGTGAGGGTGAGCTGTCCTATGAGAAGTCAACTAGATGAAGAAAGGAAAAAGAATTCTAGGACCATGTGCAAAGGCCCTGTGGTGAGAGGGGAATATGGAACCTTCTGGGATGGAGAGAAAGCCAGTGTGCTCATTGTATCAGGCATCTAGAGTGTGTAGGGGATGGGGCACAAGATGGGACCAGGGCATGCAGGACTCTGTAAGCCTGGTTTGGGATGGGATCTTTTCCTTCACAGTGTGATACAATTGTATCTGCTTCTGGGAAAGGTCTTTTTTACAGAGAATCACTTTGTAAAATGCTTCCTTTGAACTGGTAGGGCTGCTCCAGTACTTTGGGTGGTTGAGCACATATATTTTCTGTGAGGTGGTTAGGGGTAGCTGGTTGAACAAGCACCATGATTAGTCTGCTCTGATTAGTCCTCAGGTTGTTGTTTTATCTAGAAGCCAGAGAATATGTTAATACTTTCTCAGATCATTCCTGTTCACAAAGATCAAACTTGAGATCGTTAATTAAAAAAACACAAGGCATACATGGGCTTTGAACCAGATATACTTACATAAAAAGTATGATCCCTGTGTTGGCCATGGCATAGGACAGGCCCAAGATTCCACTGCCCATGATGGCATTACTCAGGTTGAATGAAGACATTCCAAAGGAGGTGGTTCCAGGATGCTTCAAGAAAAAAGTGTATTTTAAGCAAATATTTGCCAAAGGATGAACCCTTTTCAAATTATCCTTATTCTCACATTATCTTTACTGGAGGAGTTTATGGTTTAAAAATGAAGAGTAAGATAAAAATCACAGTGAATAAAAGCTTTTGCTTCCATAAAAGCATATAATTTTCAAAGGAATGCTTGGTTTTAGCAGGGGTCTTGGGGAAAAAAATAGAAAATACCGGTTGGGTAACGTAAAGAAGGGAAAGTATGTCTGATTGCAGATTACATTTGGATTAGAATGATTTCTCCAAAAAACAAATGAATTTCATAAATGATTTATGTAGCCATATGGTGAACAGGAAAAACAAGTCCTTATTCCAGTAAGGGCCTGAATAAACAGAGAATGTGCTGATCAAGGCTTGGAAAATTTCAGTCACATTGTTTTCCCACAGAGACCTAGGTAGATCAGGCACCCTCGAGTCCTGTTTACTGCCCCAAAGCAGAGATTCACTTACATGTTCATCATCATAATTGGCCAGCTTCTTTTCCCCTAAAAATCCATTCGTCAGGAATTTCTGACTTTCAGCATCTTCATTAGTAAATTGACTGGATGCACATAAAAAAAGAAAATGAAGGAAAAACATCTAAGTAAATGCTCTGAATTATAGTTATGTTTCCGGTGATCTAAGTCACTGAATCTGGGAGGAAAAACAAAGCACTTAAAAAAAATTTTTTTTCCTTGCAGAAAAGAGCTGGGCTCCATTCCTGAATAGACTTTGGGAAGGAGAGAAGTTATGAAGGAAGAAAATAATTTTTTAAAACACATTTTTTCTTCCCACATGAACTGTGCAAAAAAAAAAAAAAGAATAGTTAGATCTAATTTTGTTTTCATTTTGAGCCCTCCCAAAGAGAAAGTACAGAGCAGTGACTGCGTTTTCTCCACTACTACCACACCAAAATCAGACGATTATATTAATTCAATAAATATTAAGTGCCTAGGCATGGGATCCTCCTCTCATTGAATGTTCAAATATCTTTACGAGAGGAACTTTCATGTCCCTGCTCTACAGATGAGGTGACCCTGCCTCAGAAAACGGAAATAACATGCCCACACCCACCGAGCTCCAAGTCTAGGGTCTTCCATGGCACCTTGCAGTCCCAGGCAGGACTCCATAGCTGGTGTTTTCCTCTTTTCTTGGCTCCACCTGTGTAGTCACATATTCCTTGCTGGAATGTAGTTCACTGTTAGCTCTGTGTTGTGTTTGGTTGTTTTTGTGTGTGAGTGCACAGATTTTCATGACTCTGAAGATATACTTGGAAGGAAACAGGGCTTTCCACCATCACCATTTACAAAAACTGTGATTGTGGTCTACCTGGGCAGAGGCTGGTCTCCACATACAGCTGTCCTGTACAGATCCTGGGGTTATATGCCAGGGGTTTGAGGAGACAAATCTAGTCCAACCACATGTCCAAAGGGCTTGACTAGTAACTGTAGGAGATTTGTACAAATTACCCTTTATAACAGAAGCTAATCCTGAAAATATCTTGTGAGAAAGAGAGATAACAGTGTTACTTTGGGAGAGTAAAGGAGAAGAATGTCAAGTACAGGTAGAACCGGCAGACAAAGTTACTAAGTTTGATGTGCTTTTCTAGATATTCACTGGGTATAAATTAGGAACATCTCCCAGCATTCTCCTCTTTCTCTTAGGAAGCATAATGTCCGTTGGTGTTTTTTTTCCATCCCTGCATGAACCCCCTTACTCCCTGTTCCTTTTTTGTGCTTTATTCTAATAATTTGTAGTTAATAGACTTGTTATGTGGAGATTGGTACATAATGTTCGTATTTGGAAACAGACAAAATAAGATGAAATGGAGCCTAAAACAGGCCTAAGGATTAGAAAGCAAAAGTGTCACCTGGATTTAAACTCTGGAATGCCAACATTCTATTTTTTTTTTTTTTTTTTACCTCAGTCAATAAATTAGAATCCTTTAGTCCGTGAGTAGTTTTTAAAATTTAAAGTGTGGAAGTAAATAGATTTTTCTTTCTCGAGGCATTCACATGTTTTTATTTTGGCATGAGATGAATTACAATCATAAAACATGACAAGATTGGACAAAATATATGAGAAATGTTTTGAATGTCTTAAATGTTTTGATACCGAATCCAGCATGTATTGAGAACATAAGTATAATGATTCCAAATAAATGAATTATGTTCAATTTCCCAGCAACTTACATTGAAGGGATCAATCCCAACCAAACATAAGCAAAACCCATCTTCTTAAAGTGATTATAAAATTGTAAAGTGATGACCTGGGTCTGAGTCAGGAGTTAAAAGCTAAGTCACTGTAAGTAGTCCAGAACACATTGTACAAAGCTTAACAAAAGCATTCCCATCTTTCCACTGTGGCTTTTAGAGGACCAAAATTGAATGACTCTATAAGACTATTCAGGATGATGCCCCCTCCGCTCTGTCACCTCTGCAGGGTTCATATCTCTGGGCCTCCTTCTTCCGAACAAGAGCCCCCAGAGTTGGTACATTGGCAAGTAGGTACTGCGTTTTTCACTGAAGCTCACGAGAAGATAAATATCTTCTTGCAACTCAGGCAACCACTCTGCAGATCCCAAAGCCCTGAGTTCTGCCACCCTGTATCTTCTCAAGAGTGGCTCAACCGAGAAAATGCCATGAGTTACTTCTCCATCATCTCTCTAGTCCATCGGCTTACAAACCAACTGTATGGGCTCCATGGAGGAAGAACAGGGCTTCCTCCTGATGGTCTTTCCTGAATGTTGTGAAATGAAATGAGATGTCCTTGTTTGAGGGTCATATTCTCTACTTCAGGCCTAGAGCTGGTCAAACATTTCCTTTTAAATGTCTGAAGTCATGCATCTTTTGTATTATATACCATTTTGTGAGAAATGAATTTCCTTTATCAAATGGCTATTGTGCACCTACTATGTTCCAGGCAGTATGCTATGTGCTGGGTCCACAGAAGCCAGTAGCCTGTTGTCGTGGAATGATGGAGAGAGGGCACACAAGGGAAGGGGTGGTCACTTCTACCCGAGGGAAGGCTCTATAGGAGTTCCACTTTTGAACTATATCTTGGAGGATGAATGGTATCAATAGACAAAGGGGAAGGTGGGTGGGTGACACAAAAAGATGGCATTCCAGACAGATGGAGCAGGATGAGTGAAGGTGCAGGGAGCTGGGAGTGGCCCAACAAGGCTTTCCTACAAAAAAGGAGCAGAGCAAGAGATGGACAGGAGAGCCAGGTCAGGGATAGGTCATGAAGAGCCTTACATGCCAAGCAATGTAGGGCCCAATCTTTGTCTTATAGCTAATGGGGAGTCTTTACTAAGGGATGGAACCCAAGTCACTTTGCAATTGTAAAAGATTACTTTTGCAGGGATGTGAAGAGCAGTTGAAGGTGAGCAAAATGTAAGAGAGGGAGACAAAAGAGAAGCTTTATAGGTGACAGATGATGAGATCCTAGAGTAAGATGCAGCAGAATGGGTACAGAGAAGAGGGTGGATTTGAAACATTAACGAGCTAGAACCAACCAGATATAATCAAACACACTGGATGTGTGATTGGGGGAAGGGATGATTTGCGATTGGTAGTCCGGGTCTACTAAAACTGAGTTGTATAGGACAGTGGCGACTTTTACCTAACAACAATTACTGGAGGAGGAGGAGATTTTGAAGAGAAATATAGGAGTTCAATATTAGACATCACAAGTCTGACTTTATAAATGAGGCAATTCAGACACACAAGGCACCCGGCAGAGATATGTGGTAGACAGTTGGATAGAGTGACCTGAAATGAAGTTGAGAAGTCTAACAGGCTGAAGACATGGCACACACTCTGAGTGGAACCATGAGAGTTGTCAATGAACTTGCTCACAGGTCCATTTTAGTGACCAAAGACTCCCTACAGAATTCTGGAGATGCCGCAACACTGAGGAGGCAGTCAAAGGAAGAGGACAATAGTCCAGAAGGTGAAAGGAGAGATAGGTTAAGATAACTTCAAATGTTCTATATTAGTGGGGACAAGAACACTGTAACCTCAATTCTAGTCACACACAGTCTAAATCAGAGTGACATATAGTAATGATATAATAATGAACTTCAGGATCAGAGAGTTGATGTGTGAACATCAATGTCATGGTTATCTTGTAATTAGGTAATGCATCCAGTTCCTCCTGACAAAAACCTTGTTTTGCACATCTGTAAGCCTGACATTTTTCCATGGGACCTGGTCATTTTTAATCCCATACCTGCTCATCGCTGCCTTGTCTAAATTTCCCATCCCGGTGTAGCTATCTTGAGCACTTTCTCCACTGATGCTCTCGTCCTCCGGCTCAGTGTTGACATTTCTCAGCTCCATGGGGTCCATTTGAGCTGCCAGCGTCTCTTGTCCACACACCAGCTCCTTCAGTGTAAACAGTACACTGCACCTTCAGCCTCGGGCTCTTCCACTTTAGGTTGGTGTTCAGAACACTCTTATCTGCAAGCAGAACATGATATAAATCATGATTTTCTTTAAATTAGATAAATGACTATGAATCACCTACTTTGTGTAGGATCTCTATAGAAACATAGAAAGAAATTACACTCCTGAAAATGTCCTATGAATTTATGTCTGGCAAGTTTCCTTTACCGAATATAAAAACAGAAAATCAAAGAAGAAGGAAAGTCATTGAATAAATTGCTACATCAGCGGATATTTACAGAGAGCCTGTGTAGGTGAACATGGCAGGTGCTTTGCTAGTCACTGTGGGAAGAAAAAACAGTAAGAGCTGGCATCCAGCTTCAAGCAGCTTTCCTGCTTGTAAGCAAACTGCCTAAGAGAAAAGAAGACGAAAGTAAATTGTTGACAAAGACCTGACAAGGCAGAATCTAACAGTGTCTCAACTAGCAGTAAGATAAGAAAATTACTGCTTGAATTTGCTAATTGGGTATGAGAGAATTCCCATCACCAGAACGCCTGATAATATGCAACACAGGGTAAGAACACTAAGGGAGCTGCTTTCCAGGCACTTGGACCAGGAAGCCAAAGCTAAGAATGTACCAAAAGGAAGTACAGGTTTATCTCTGAATAAGTATCTGTCACCATCCATATAAAATTAAAACGCATTTTAACAGCAAAGAGACTCAGCTTTTAGGTTCTGTTCTGCCTTTAATTCATTGGATCCCAGCACAAGTTAACATTTTTTTTTTTAATTAAGATTTTATTTATTTATTTTTGCAAGAGAGAGAGCATGCACAGAGAGTGAAGGAGAAAGAGCACAAGTAGGGGGAGGGGCAGAGGGAGAAGCAGACTCCCCGCTGAGCGAGGAGCCCACCTCTGCAATCTAGCACCTGGGCAGCACATCTGTGGCAGGCAACTCACACTTGCCTGCCAAGTTCACAACCCTAAAGTACAAAAGCCACAGAACATACACGGGAACTCAGGGTGAGCATCAGAGAGCGTGAGAAAGAAGATTCATACCGGAGTAACTGGAGCTAGCAAAGCAATCTAAAAGGGACTTTAACACTATATAATAAAAACTAATAGGAAGTTTCAAAATAAGAAATAACATCCATAAAATAAGAACATTGAAGAAGATGATCAGGTTGGTTTGAAAAAGAGCCAAAAAAGGAATTCTAACAAAAAAAATATAGTCATTGAAATAAAGAGAACTCAGCTGAAGTGAGAGTCATGAAACTGAAAGATAGATCCATGGAAATCACTCAAATTATAACACAAATAGGTTAAAAAGACAAATATGAAGTTAAGGGACATGGTAGAGGAAACAAGAATAAGAAGTCTAATATACCCCACTTGACCTCCTATTATGAGAAAAGTATGAGGCCAGGGAAAAGCAAAATAGAAAGACACACTGGCAGAAAACTGTCCAGAACCAAAAAAAAAAAAAAAAAGATAGTAGCTCCCAGGATCTTTTTTAAAAGCACATAGTATTACAAGCAAAAGGAATAAAAATGAATATACTCATTAATATGATAAAGATAAAGAGAAAAAATATAAAAGTCAACAGAGGGGATAGAAGATAAGCATATGGTTAAAGAAAAAATAGAAACTTACATTAAATGAGTAAAGAAGTTTCTCCTATGCATTACACAGACCAGTTTCCCCTAAGAGGAGGAACTCTGAATGATCATTTCTATTTTAGCTCCTTATTTAAAGTTAGTTATTCTAAATTTAAATTATTCACTAAAACCTCTCTGACATGGTTTATCAATTCTAGACTTGAACATATGACAGGTGAGGAAATTAGAAGGAAGTATGCTATCTGTCCCTCTCACAAGCTCCTAATTGTTTTAGTTAATGAAAGACTTATAAAATGTTGAGTTTCGGGACGCCTGGGTGGCTCAGTTGGTTAAGCAGCTGCCTTCGGCTCAGGTCATGATCCCAGCGTCCTGGGATCGAGTCCCACATCGGGCTCCTTGCTCGGCAGGGAGCCTGCTTCTCCCTCTGCCTCTGCCTGCCATTCTGTCTGCCTGTGCTCGCTCTCTCTCCCTCTCTCTCTCTGACAAATAAATAAATAAAATCTTTAAAAAAAAAATGTTGAGTTTCATACTTTCCTACTATTCTGTAAAACAATGAAATCTCTCACGATTTTCTGTAGGTTGTTTCTGAACACTAAAAGCCCACAATCAGCATTGACAACATTATGATTGTGTAAATGGAATGTTCCAAAGAGCCAAGGAATAATAAATGATAATAAATACATAATAAATGATCTAGAAGTCCTCTGTTAGTAAAATTTTGCAAGTGAATGTCCCATCCTTTTACTTTCTGAATGGTTTCCTTCTCCATCCTCTGGGTCTCATTCAGCTGCCAGTGTCTTCTGAATGCCATTCCATCTTCTTTCTTCCATTCATTTTGCATCGTGCTGAAATCCACCTCGAATAACTCTTTTCACACAATGTGTCCATGAGTGTAAACAAAATTTCTGTGTTGTTTCATGTTGGATAAAAGCTTTACTTTGCCCTTAAACTTTGTTTGATGAAGTACTGAGTAGAGTAGAAAAACACAGTTTACTTTGTTTTTTAAGTTTTTATTTAGAGTCTAGTGAGATAACATACAGTATAATATTACTTTCAGGTGTATAATATAGTGATTCAGCACTTCCATAGATCACCCAGTGGTCTTCAGGACAATTGTTCTCCTTCATCCCCATCCTCTATTTCCCCCTCCCATCCATAACCACCAGTTCGTTCTCTATAGTTGAGAGTCTGTTTCTTGGTTTGCCTCTCGCTCTTTTTATCCCACTTTTCTTTTCTTTCTTAAATCCCATGATGAATGAAATCATATGATATGTGTCTTTCTTGGACTGACTTATCTTATTTAGCAGAATACTCTTGTAGCTCCAACCATGTCACTGCAAATGGCAAGATTTCCTTCTTTTTTATGGCAGAATACTATTCCATTGTATAACACTGTTTACTTTTAAGCTATATCTATTTTATCTTTCACTCTGTCCACTAATTATTTTTTCACAATCATGTTTTTAACTTGTAATAGTTTGGTCTTCATCTTCTCCTTCTTTTTGCATCCTACCTTTTTTGTTTGTTTTATGGTGTCAGTGTTTTCTCAAATCTTTCTAAGGACATTGACTGGAAGTTTTCAGAAGCTCCTTTTGTTCCCTAAATTATGTCTTTTTTCTGGGATTAATTCTGTTTGTTCATCTTGGTCCCTCTCTCACTGTCAGGTTTTCCTTAAATTCTTAGTGATCCTAAATTGTCTGTTCATCTTTATGAATGAAGAGTATTGGGGTTCACTGAGATAGGTAGCACTCGGGGTTTCTCTTCAATCTTACAGCCCCATTTCATTAATGGGTTGCTCTCCTGTAGGTCCCAGAAGTGGCTTCTCTGTAAGTGTCTATGTGTGGAGCATCCTGGAGAATGCCACTCCCGGATGCAGCAGGTGCTCTTGGACAGGTTTCTTTCTTTCTTTCTTTCTTTCTTTTAAAGATTTTATTTATGTATTTGGCAGAGAGAGAGAGACAGCGGGAGGTGAAATACAAGCAGGGCGAGTGGGAAAGGGAGAAGCAGGCTTCCCGCTGAGCAGGGAGCCTGATGTTGGGCTCAATCCCAGAACCCTGAGCCATAGGCAGACGCTTAAGAAATGCTGTCACATATTTTCTTCTTGGGTGGAGCTTCCATTCCTGCTTGTAACCCCTCTTTGTCTGCTGAGGAGGCCCGAGTGCCTTTTGTAAAGTTGGGCATTCTTTTAAAAATATGTATATTTTAAAGATTTTGTTTATTTGAGAGAGAGAAAGAAAGCACAAGTCGGGGGCAGGGGAGCAGAGGAAGAGGGAGAAACAGACTCCCCACTGAACGCGGAGCCCAATGTGGGGCTGGTCTCAGGACACCAAAATCAAGACCTGAGCTGAAGTAGATGATTAACTGACTGAGCCACACAGCAACCCCCCCCCAAAAATCTTTCTTTTAATAATCAGAATTTAATTGCTGTCTTTATCTGCATGTAAACATACATAGTATTTTATACACATATCTATAATTTTTATAAAAGTGGACTTTATAATTCTTAAAACTCACAAAAAAATGTAAGCAAGGTAGGTACCCTTCCCAAATAAGGAAAGTGAGACCTAATCTCATGGCATTTATACAATGGTATAAAACATTACATTCTCTTTTGACTATGACATGACATAGTCCATGAAATATGAAACAGTGATTTAAGGTCTTGGCCCCAAATCCTAATTTTAGCCCTGGGCAAGGGCATCTTCTCATAAAAGCTGGAACACATTTTCATAGCTTATATCTTTAGCTCTGAAGATTCTATTATTGACCTACTTTAAGGAAACAACAGCTAAAACAAAATTGAAAAAGAATTAAAACATTATGAGCAATTAGACATTCTGCACCTTTTGCCTACAGCATAAAGTACATACCTTGAAACATTCAGACCATATCATAATTTTAAAATTTATTAACATGGTTATACTTCAGGTGGAAGTATTTTACAGATAGCATTTATTCATTCAACAAATATTGAAAATGGAGTATGAGCCAGAAACTATGAAAGAGAAAGCATGAGTAAGACAGAATCCCATGGGGCACCAGGTGGCTCAGTCAGTTCAGCATCACACTCTTGGTTTCAGCTCAGGTCATGATCTCAGGATTGTGGGACTAAGCCCCAGGTCGGGCTCTGTTCTCAGCATGGAGTTTACTTGAGATTCTCTCCCTCCCTCTCCCTCTGGCCCCACCTCCTGCTCATACACTCTCTCTGATAAATAAATAATAAATAAATAAAATAAAATCTTTTAAAAAAGAAAAAGAGGCAAAATCCCTGCACCAGATGAACTGTTAGGTAAAAAACAAAACAAAACAAAACAAAACAAAAAAACATAATTTACAGTTTTACTTACTTTTTCTCTCTAAATAACTACTTAATGAATAATCAATGAATCTTTGCATGGGTAGGTTAGGAAGAATGATGTTGGCATACACCTCGATTGAAAAAATATATTATGTGTAATATGTGATACGTGATATGTAACATTATGAGAGAATAAAATTTTCATAGGCAGAGATTCTTCTACTGCTCTCCATCTTAGTAGACAATACTTCATTAACCCAATTGTTCACGGGAAGAGTTTGGCTATAGATATTGACACCTCTCACTGTCGATCCTGAATCTCCCTACCCACATCCAATCTGTCATTAAGTCCTATCAATCTTTCAATGTTTAAAAGTAATTCATTCACTGCTCTCTCCATGACCAATGTTATTCCAAAGGACTATCTGCTAAAGGCCCTGAAATGATTTTTTTCATCACTTTTTAGAACAAAGTCCAAGTTCCTAGTATATTCTAAGGCTCTATCTGTCTCTACATACTTTAACCCCCACACACAGCTCTTTGGGCCCATATTGAACCACACCTCCCCTCATTCACTGGATACCCTGAGCTGTTTTCATTTCTCCTTGCCACCTCGGGACATTGTAATAGGCTGTTCTCTCTGCCTGGAAGGTTCTTCTCCACATTCTTAAGCCCAAGTGTCTCCCAAAGTGTGTTAAAAAAAAAAACAAAACCCCTAAAAATCTTTAAATGCCAAATGGTCAGAAAGGCCCCCAACCAAACTAGACCCCCCATTATATGCTCTGGTACCATATTCTCCTCTCCTTCACATCCTTTTCACACTTTGCATTTCTGTTTTAAATTATGTGATTATTTGATAAATACCTGTCTCTTCTACTAGGCAGAGAGCTTCATGAAGGTGGGAAGAGTGCTGGGTTTGTAGATCCTATATGTTCCCAGCACAGTGGCACAGTGCCTGGTGTCATATTCTACTAAGGCCATTTCATCTCTATATGGTCTCCTTTATAGATACAAGAATGCATTCTTGTTACACCTTAAAAAGTTAATATTTCAAAGTGAAATGGAAGTGTTTCCCTCTGGCTACCAGAAGAAAGAACAGCCTTGCTCCGCAAAGAATGTTCAAAATTATTCTAAAAGAAAAAGCAAATTTGGTCTGACAGAATTTTCTGTAGTCTAGCTTTTCAATGAAGTGAAGTTTCTGTGTGATACAAAGACTTCTTCAGTGCTCTGGTCATCTGCACTGTTGCTTCAATTCACTTATTCATGAAAATAAAAAATCAGAACTTGAAACAGGGGTATTTAGAATACTCTTACTGTCAGAAGTCTTTGTTTCTTCACATTTATTGAGAGCTATCTAAATGTCCTAATTTGTAGCCAAATTCCAGTTATTAAAAATTGTGTCTTGTTCTTTGAATAGGTACTCAAGAAACATAGCATGGGAGATTCTCAGCAAAGCAGACTTCTATTTTACTTAGGTAGTTCAACTTCAAAGAAAGACCTCAAATCTGGAAAGCAAAGCTGTCCTTGAGTCGAGGCAAAAGTTATGACCTTCCCTAGTGACTGCAAACATTTATTTTACCTGATAAGCAAATGTGAAGAGGAAGCTGACATTGGCAGGGCATTTCCCACCATCCCAGTCTGTCTCGTCTTTCATGCCTACCTATTTCTGATGAATCTACTCTGAAATCTAGCCTTAGTTAGCAGATTGCCTCCCATGTCATTTACCTTCTGGTTGAGCAAGTGGGAAGTAGCTGGTCATACAACTTCTAAAAGCTAAATGATCTTTGCATCCAAGGAACTGACTTAAATCCACATCTTAAATGTACCTTAGGTAAATGAATACAGCTTTAATGATGAAGTCAATCTACTGTCACTTTTATATTAAATTCTTTTGAACAATTTCCCCAACAATGCCATTCTAGTTGAATATTGAGAGTCAGATGTCTTGTTAGTTTGTGGCATGATTTTTCACAGAAATTAGCTTCCATAAAAACATTCAGTATCATTCAGTCTGAGATACAGCTTAGAAAAGAAACTGCTAATGACATCAAAACTGTATTTACTTGACTACTTCCTATTGCTGGGGCTCCTCTTCTAGCATTTCCATTCCTTTCCTCTACTCAGACATAGCTTAGAAATAATACGTAGGGAGAACCAGAAGAGTTAAAAGAAATAACCCTATGTTGAGAACTTTTCCTTTTGCTAAGAATATTAAATGCCTGCTAATATAAGAGTTCCAGCAGCCATTGGATGAGGTATAAAGGCTAAAAGATAATAAAATATAATATAAAGGCTAAAATAAAATATAAGCAAAATAATATTTCTAGCTGTTTTTAGAAAGCAACCTAGATTCTCTAGTCATCTTAAACAATAAGAAATATCTTAAATTTGTGCATAAATTTCAGTTATTTTCCCAATCAGTAGTTTCTAGAAATGCAGAAATATATATACCATGTATGATATTATCATAGTGAACTCTTCATGCTTCATGTATTAAAGCGTGGCATTTAAGAACCTGAATTGTGGATGCAGTAAATTCTAAAATGTCTACATTCTGTATAATAGATATGGGGCCATCTCTAGAGGTACTTTTTTTTTTTAATCATTTTATTTTCTCTAAAGTAACTAATGTATTAAAAATAACAACTTTAGTAACCTCCAAAGCATCCAGTATAACATAGTTATAGAAAACTCGAAAGTTTAGTCCATAAAACTATACTTCTCAGTGCTTATATCTTGCTGACATACTTCTTAAGAGTAGGAAAATGAAGACGTTCAAGAAAACCCTAAAACATTACCTAAATATAAATCTGAAGAACTGGAGGATCTTGGCCTGTAGACTATACGGTAGTCTTTTCTAGAAAACACACCTACATTTCTTTAGTGTGTCAAAAATCAAACTTTCAGCCAACTGTCCATGACTGTGAAATACATCCTCTGTCTAAATATTTTTTTCACTGAGTTAGGAAGCACTCTTTGCTATCAGCTGGGCATTTAGTTAAACCATAACTATACGCTCTGTAAGATACCCAAAACATGGGGATACTCAAATCCACCAAGAATTCTCCTCCATCTAACTGATAAATTTGAGGAGTACAGCTCTATTTTTAGGTAACTGATTTTAACCCTTCCAAATCTAAAGCTATGTTTTTATTCTCTTCAATTTCCTGGTTTCTTCTAGTAAGTTTACTCTAAAAATACTCCTTCATTAAAAGGGACATATAAGATAAAAAGGCAAGTCACAACTCTCTTTTCTTTTTCATTTGATAATGGTGCAGCTCAAACTCTTAGCTATCCATATCTGCTGCAGTCATGGGATATTCCTCCTTTGGTTAGTTTTTGTGGGTGTTTTGTTTTCAAGATTAAAAAAATCTTCAATGTTATAGTATTGAGAATGTACTTCCAAAACCTTACATATTTTTTAAGACAAATTATGTCCACTCTTTATTCAATGATTAACCAGGAGATGTAAATAACTAAATATTTGTTATCTACCATTTTTTTGCTATATTTCCCTTTTCTATTATCCACTGTCCTAATTTAATGCCCAAACCTAAAATTATCTGCAAAAGAAAGCTGCAATTAAGACCTAGGTAAATAATTTCAATGTCTGACATTATACTGAAGTTACCTTTTTTAAAATGAGAAAAAAATTCAAATATTTAACCTGTAAAATATAAATACTCTACACCATAAAAAGAAGAAAGCAGCATCATTTTAACTCTGTAATTATTCATGTAAAAAGAGCTTTACCTTAATTATTTATCCAGTCCTGTGCAATCTTTCTGGAATTGTTTGGAATGGCAGACCCCTGTAACAGTGTTGACTTATATGAACCTTTGGGGATCTAGACAATGATTTAAAGACCAGTGGGCGTGAATGAGACAAGCCAATCACACCACCACCACCTCGCCCCAACACCTCCCTCTGTCCAACTTGCGTCAGCTCTTCAAAAAACAAAAAAAGAGAAGCTAACTCAGTTTACTGTTGTACATGTGGATTAAACATCAGTTACACCAATTTCTATTTGTTTTTAGAATTTTGGCTTTTATACAGCAAAATACTCACTGAAAGTTTAATCTTGATTGGTATCATTCTGTATCAAGATGTTACAGGTTGGTTGATAAAACTTTTAGAAAATTAACATTTCTAGATTTATGAACCGAAGGCAAAGTATAATAATACAATAATAATGATAGTTATGGAGTCAAAATGTTTAATGAAATTATAATAAGAATACATAGAAAATATTAATTATAGAGGAGAAGAGTTATTTTTCTTTGAATTGCTGGCTTATTCAGAGGAAATTTTACAGGATGACAGACACTTACAAATGGCACCAACTCCTCAAGGCACTGCAAGACTGAAAATCGTCGGTTCTATCCGCCACTCTTACCATTCCAAAGGCACGGTGCTGAGTAAGCAAAACCCTGTTTGGAGTTTTTAAAGAATTTCTTAATGAACATTTCATACTTTTCAAAGAAATCTACGTGGCTTTCCAACATCAGAGAAGGAGTTAAAATGTATTGGCATATAATTTATTCTGTTACCAAAATGCATCAGTTGCACTTATCAAAGTGAGGTGAGAAAAAGATTAAAAATCAATCCAGAATTAAGGGTCCTCTGCCTTTTAAATATTTATGACATGAAGGAACAATCTGATGACCAATCAGAAGAAATGCTGGATTACAACAGGTGAGTCAACTCCCAATTTCCATAAAAACGCAAGTAAACATTGTTCTTTGAGTAAGAAATTCTTAAGCGGAGGCAAGGCATTAAATATTAAGTAAAATGTCCAGTTACCCATTTCTTATTTTCTTTTCAAATGTGCCCATTTGGGCTACTAACTTATATATGGTATATTTGCTTATATAGCTTGCTCTTTATTTTTCAAAATTACTCTGTAGATTTGTCTTTTATTGGATGAAAACTATTATGGTCTAAGAAAAATTTTAACAAATATATTAATCTTAATTTCAGAAAAATTTAAAGAGTATTCCTTTTCAAATTACTTCCATCATTTAACTGTGATCTGTCCAACTTAAGATTTCCTTCTTTTTGCAAAGTTAACAGATGAAATGAGCAAAAACCTGCATTGATTCTTAGAAGATTAAATACCTCTCTTCTAGTAAAATTCCATTTCATAGTGGATCAACTGAAAAAAAAAAAACAGGATTCAAATATGTGAATTTCATACTATGATATCTTCATATAAAAAAGGATAGAGATAAATGTCTAAGTACCTCAAGTTTTACCTCTCTTAAAATTTCAAGTTTAGATTTCATTTATAATTCAGATCCTCTTCAAGTATACTAAATTATAGTATTAGATTAAAATAAAGAGCACACTTAAAAGACTTCTATGAAGGATCTTGTATTTTCTTTGAGCCTATTCTAATTGCAAAATTCTTATCACAAACTTTCCTAATATTCCCTTAAAAATCAAATATATACCTTGAAAATTAATTTGACAAAAGTAGCTGAATTAAAATAGCTTAGGAACTTTGTTGTCTATTTTCGTCCCTCGATTTTTGTTATGTTTAGCTATGTTAATTAATGAAAAAATGTGTAGTCTGGTCTTGACAGAACTCATTTTAAGTTTCCATTCATAAGGAAAATACATATTTAACACTATCGTTTAATGTTCTGCATGTTTCTTAAATTCATACATGATGTAATTTCATATACACTTGATAATATGCCTATGCTCTTTTGATTTTTAAAGCACGGCAAATGCAACATGTTCATTTAGTCTCTGATTTGGTTCCAGGACCACTGTAGAAAGAAGTGATGAGCCAGAATATGTCCCAACTTACAAACAGGAATAAAATGAAAAATATGTAGGTAGTGAATAATGAAGCCAGTCTGAACAGGGAGATGACAAACACTCTAACTGATCCTCTATATAAGGAATTCATATAAGTACCACCAGGAACAGATTCATGGGTTGTAGGGCAGGGAAAGGGAGCCCAAAGGGTAAGATATGTCCACATAAAGGGATACCTGACTTCCCAGACTATAACACAGTTAACGTCAGCAGATTTGCACAATATTCTCCAGGACTCCAGAAGATGAAGAGTCCCCTGGGGCAGAGGCCATCCAAGAAGGAATGAGGGTACCCACGGACCTTTGGGGGGGGCACTTAAAAGTTCACATGAGATCCCAATAGGTAGAGAAAAAAGGGAAAGTCATCCTGGGTGAAAACTGTAGATAAGCTAAAGCACATTCTGGCAAGAGTGAGAACCAGTCTGGTTGTAGCGGAGACTTTAAGGGGGAAAAGTAGAATAGAATGGAATAGTCCAGACTGTAAAAGCCATTAAGTCTACAAAGCACAGAATTTTAGTGATAAGGATCTCTTGAAATCTTCTGAAAAAAAAAATCATAAAGTCAGCAGGGAAGGAAGGCATGCAGCGAGGAAGATGGGATGGAGATAGAGATAGAGACACGGAGGGCAATGAGGAGGCTGAATGATAGTTTGGTTCGGGTGATTTCTCAGGCAAATGAAAAGGCAGATGGAAAGGATTTACATTGAGGTCAGTGGTAGTTTGACTCTTTTGGTACTGTTTCCATTTATCACTTTCATTGGTTCACAATACAGGCCATGAATTTTATGTGACTCTTCTATGAAAAACAAGAAACTTGCAATAAGACCTTCATTTTCCTTTAGGTACAGAAAAAGACTATATAGTGATACTCCTCCACTTCAGCATCCTTTCCATCCATCTGTGGTTATCATTTTCAAACAGTGCAGAGAAGGTCTTAAAAGAGTGTATATCCCAATATGTTATCTATGGGAGGTACGAAACTGTTTGCTCAAAATAAATCCAGATCATACCTGTGCACTGAATTAAACTTTTTCTCACTCATCTTTAAAATTTCTACCTTTCATGATGTCTTCAAAGAGAAAGTTCCAGCTGGATCAAGGCAAAATGAGTCAACAATTAAAAAAAAAAATGCCTTAGCCAGACCATCATGGCATTTTGCAATGACACCGGGAAAGATAACCTCTTGTTCTCATCGGGACTGCACCCAAATTTCTAATACTAGTCATGAGACAAAATAGTACTTGGGAATAGGATCTGGTTATAGCCAAACTGGAAAATGACGGGTTGAAACCGTAATGACTAAGAAACCAAATTACCTAATTTTTAATAATTTTGTATTGTGTCTGTATCTGCATTTACTTCCTTTTGCTTTTACTTCAATTTCTCTTTAAGTCCCCTACCTTTTTCTTCTCTTTCTCTTTAACTTTTTTATACTACATTCTTTTTCTGATGCCTTGTTTTCCAGGAAGAGTTACTTTTAAACAAATTATTTATTTGAGAGAGAGAGAGAGAGAGAGTGTGAGAGAGAGAGAGAGAGCGCTCATGCACGCTGAATTGGGGGCAGGGGAGGAGAGGGATAGAGAGAATCTCAAGCAGATTCCCTGTCTGGCATGGAGCCCAATGTGGGGCTTGATCTCAGGACCCTGAGATCATGACCTGAGCTGAAATCAGGAGTTGGATCCTTAACTGACTGAACCACACAGGTGCCCCAAGAAAAGTTACGTTTTAGCATTTTCAGCCTTTAGCTTCATAAACTCAAAATCTAATCAAGTAGATCAAGTCCCAAGACCCTATGTCTGTCATCCTATAGTCAGTATTAGTGCTTCCAAATACAGACACATCAATCCAACTATTTCTTATCATATTGTAGGAAAATGTCTATCTGATCTACTAAGCCATTCCCCAAAATGAAAGGTACTAGCACAACTGCAGTTAGAAACAAGATCTTGATTACTTCTTTTTGAAGGATTTACCCTCTGGATTTTGATTTTCAGGCTTATAGTGCTGAAGAGAATTTGTGATCTTTTTTGATGTCATGCTTTCACACTCCAAAAATCTTCAGTTTATCTCTTTTAATATGGATAGATGCAAGAAAGGAAAAAAAAATCCATTCTGAAATGGTACAGAAATCTTCCTAAATTATTCCAATAGCAGAATTTTGTGTTCTCCTGAAGGTGAGTTGAGTACTTCTATCCCTGTGCTATTGTAGTCTTTGTTTCATTTGTAGAAGAATGAAAGCTTAGGTATTGCTATTGGTATCTCTTTTCACGGTTATGTAATTATTAACCTCAATTTATAGAATAAAAAATACAGAATAAAAGATAAGACTGAATATTACTCTGAAGAGCCAAATGTCAAAGTAATTGTAGACAGAAGTAAAGATTAATACTTTCTAATTCTCCATCAGAACAGCCTCTCAGATATCCATGGAATCTTAGGCCACCTCCATTTTTTTGAGGCTCCGAATGTATTTAAAAATCAACTTAAATCCACTACAGGGTTACTAAAGTGTAGTACATTGTCAACGTGGCTATTTAGCAAATTAACACTTAAATGCACGCACAATCCAAATGACTTTCAATGGCCTCATCTGAAGATACCTTCAAAAAATTCTACATTCAGGACACTCTCAAAAATGAAGCTCCAAAGGGCTTCCCAGCCCAGGCCCCTGGGAGAGGCCTGGCTTTTCTGCTCTAAAAACCTCCCTGGCCAAGAAAAAAATGTAATGACCCCTGAATTCTGAGGAAATTGCTTAGTTGATGGTATGCCCCTCTCTTCAACCCAGCTGAAAACACCTTCACAGTTTACAATGGTGCATTCTGGAAATGTTTGAATTGTCAACTACTATGTTGCAAAATTAGCAAACAAGTTTGGTGCAGATTGACTAACTGACTTTGCCACAGAGCTAAATAGAAAATTCCTTTTAGCCTCAACTGACAGAAAGAAAAAAAAAGTTAGAAGATAGCTCATGTCATCAATATCCTGTTCTCTGCCATTTGCCTTTGAAGCAACTCAAATTCTTGTCCAATTTTAGGTCTTGATTCCTCATTGATATGATGCAGAGAAAAAAATGTATCAGAAGTTCATTCCAGGCCTCTGCTTAAGCATATTTATTAGGATAAAGAAGAATAACAAGGTCTATGAGGCTTATGGCTGATTACAACTTAAATAATACACCGAAATTCTAAATGTTAAATTAGAGCTTCTAAAAGTTGGTTCTAAGGAATGATTCCTACCCTTTGCAATGCCCGCTTGAGTAAACAGCACTGGGAAGGAAGGAGATGTGTAACTATAATGATAACAACACACCCAGATCAATCACCTTGTTAATCTCTTTGTACGGAATGCAGTATTAACACAATGGTAGTTTGGGGGGATTGCCTTTCTAATGAATAGCAAGGGATGGTTTAAAGCTTACATTCTTTGGGGGCCACAGCATGTTAATTTCCATTGCTCTTTTTCATAGACTCATCAATCCCTTTCCTATAAAAACGAATTCTCTAGCAGAGCAAGTTCTATACATTTTGATTTTGTAATTTCATCAGTGATTGGAGATTGTAACACAGGTGCCCTCTTGCTCGCTGGGACTCCCAACAGTATCTCGAGCTGTGACTCAGTGACAGTTCTTAATGTACCTGCTCTTAGGGAACACAGAGGCTTTCCTGGGTCAGGGCTGTGCAGTAAATGAAAGGCATAGGTTTCTGTCAAGAATGTTCATTTCTCCGGCTGGACTGTAAGCAACTCTAGGGCAGGGCTGCACGAGTCAGAGCTCTTCACGGGCCACCTGGAGACAGATGTACCATCCTTTGCTACAGGGGTTAGCAATGCCCAGTGCAGTAAGACAACCTGAGCTTTTTGTACTTTATGGGTTGCTTGAGTGAGGAGCCTGGAGGGCTGGGTGTCAAGTTAGTAGCATCAAATCTTTCCTTAAATATTGACTCCATTAAAGTAAATGTCTTGACCTTACTTAGCAGGACAGCAGCAGATAAGAGACATTGGGTCAGGTGGTTTAGGAGGTTTGGGGATAGATTCGAGTATTCCAGACGGATTCTAGACAGCCAATTTAGATTCGTTTGTAAACAGTCTCTTTTGCTTATTTCCCTTGATTAATTTTAGCCTCTGCTTGGGTTATAATGGGTACTGTATAAATGTTGAATTAATGAAAAATCTCTATTAAGGACACTGGTTGGATCTGTGCATCCAAAACCTTTCTTTGGAACTTATATATGAGGTTTTAACAAGCAACATTGTAATAATTATTTCAACTGACCAATCCTGCAGTAGGTACTTCCTTCTTCTGCTCAGAGCCAATGGCGAGATGGTAGAACGATTGGTCATACTATACACATTAGCTCCTTTATAACGAGCTGCCTGCCCAGAATATAAAGCAGTAATTACCAATCATGTGCTCAAAGAATATTCAAGGAATAATAAAGGCACAGGGAAATTATAAAAGTTTTAAAAGCAAGATACAAAATCTACTAGTAATACGATCCCTATGTTTTTAAAATTATGGACATTTAATATATACTAACATATGCAGAGGAAAAATGCCTGAAAGTATATCTATCAAAATATGAGTAAGCAGTTATTTCTTGACTGTGGAAATGTGGGTAATCTTTTTTTTTTTCCTCACCTGTGTCTGCAACTAACCTTTAAAAATTATAGGTTACTTTCTCTATGAGAGAAACAGTAAACATTTATTAAAAACAAAAGCAACAAAAACAAAGAGTTCCTCTCCTAGGTTTTGCAACAACTGTTAATCAATCCTGGATATTAGCCACTAGCCGAATGTCTATTTTTAATGAGAATATTTTGGGTGCTTGACCAGCAACAATCAACTCTCTTAAAAAATCTTTGATTCTGAATAGGCACTTATGAGTTATTTAGAGCCCCAACAAAATTATACATGTCCAGTTTGTTCTGAAAGGAAGGATTGGTTTTTTTCCCCACCAGCAGGAGGTACACAAATAGATCTCAAAATGTTGTCAAGAAAAATGGACATAGATATTTTTTTCATAATGCTGTGAGATAGTCAATTTCTGTTGTAGTTTACATGTTTAATTTAAACATTGGCTCTGAGACAGGTCCAGGGATATGTACCATGTTCATGTGCCAAGAACACGCTTGTAAACACTATAGTTCAAACTGGATAAATAGTTATTTCTTCCTGGGGAGCTCCTTTGGCCACTGCTTGGACCACAAAACTTAGAAATATAAGCAGTAGGTAGCTGCACTTCTCTGGTAGTCAGAGAAATACCAAAATGGTTGTCCGGGAGAGACCTGTTAGACATAAAAATTGATACGTTGACATCAAATCCCAATTCTACATGTTTCAGTTTAATTAATTCTCATCACAATTTTCACCAAAGTTAAAAGGTGAACAACAGAGAATGCATCGTTTCTAGTCTTTTTTTTTCTTTTTTTCCTGTTATCAGTAAGTCAATCAAGCAGTCAATCAGCAGTCAACACTGAACATCTGTTATATGCCCAGAAGGATGCTCATCACTGTCTCCATGTCTTTAGGCTTTCCTTTCACTTTCAAGCAGAACAATGGACTCTGTTTTTTGTTTTTTGTTTTGTTTTGTTTTTCTGATTGACTATGAGCCTTAGAATAACTGGTACTTTACAGTTGACTTGATACACATCAGAGTTCTGCTGGTATCTACGTATCTATGATGTGTTACAAGGATTATGCACGCATGCATTCTATGTTACATAGATGAGAGGGAGGTCTGTATACCTGTATCTAGTCTACACTTGTATCTGTTAGGAACCACAGCGCTTTCTTTTTTCCTATTCAGAGAAGTCCAGCCTTTATCCTGTGGTTCATAGGCTGTGTTCCTGTAAGTGCATTGTTTGCTCACTGCCGTTCCAAACTCTTATCAAATACAGGCTTGCCCTATGAAATGGAGAACACATTCACTCTGGGTCCAAACTCATGGATTCTAATCTGATTCTCATTCTGCTGCTTGCCAGCTGAGAACCTTTAGACAAGTTTTAGTTGATCTTTCCTTCTTCGTACTGCTTCCGACAAGCTGTACTGACATATTTGTCTACACATCTGCCCTTTTGGACTTTGAAGTCCTTGGGAGCAGACACTGTGCCTTATTCAGCACAGCACAAGGTCAGAGAATATAGGTTGTGGGGCTTGAATGCTTAGACTTAAATCCGATTCTCGTCCTTCATCAGCTGTCCAAGTCAGGAGTGAGCTGTTTGCCATTTCTGTGTGTCAGGCTTCTCATCAATAAAGAGGAGGTAATAACTGTACTCACCTTACACTGCTGTTCTGAGGAATAATGAAATTAATATTTGTAGACAATTTAGAAGAGTGGCACATAGTAAGTGTTATGTAAGTATCTGCATATTTGAAAGACTCTCTCTAACTTCAAAACCTAGCATGGCACCTACTTAATCTTCATTGAGTAAGTCATGTAAATATTCTGGAACTCAATTTTCTCTTTAAAACTGGTCTAACAAAAGTCATTATACCAGCTAACTGTGAGCTGTCACTGAAATAATGGATGTTTAATCATTGTAAATGTAAAAGGTACATGTGGGGTTTTTCTTTGTTTTGTTTTGATTTTTGTTTTGTTTTGCTTTTTTGCTGTTCGTTTATAAGGGCAATTTGATATTAGCAAAACTGATCATGAAATAGTTTCAGCACAGTTGCTTTGGAAGCGTCCTGTCACTGTTTAATCAGACCGCTATTCCGTTTGTTAAACTATTGATTAGCACTAGAAAACGGCAGGTTTTGACCCTGACCCATGGAATCTCAGAAAACAAGCTCGTAAGAAGACATGATTTGCAATGCGTTTGTTTAACATTAACCAACCTATGAAGTTGATCAGCACCATGGTACATATCCCTGGACCTGTCCTCAGACCCAGTGTTCAAACGTGTAAATATACTTGTAGATTTCAGGGGGGTTGGGGGGCTGGTTTGGCTTTGCTTTGGTTTATTTTTTCTTTTTGGTGAGACTGACAAAACGTCAAGACTCAAAGATATATCAAGAACACATTTTCCAAATGCCAAAAAGTAAGTGACTTATATGTTGCTTACACTCTAGGATTTGAGATTGTTGGGCATTTTAGTACTCCTTCTCAGCCTGGCCAGTCCCAGTTCTGGTCTAATCGTTGTCACTTAATTCAGTTCCAAGACGCTTTTCATCATTATCAATTTGTGGATGAATAAGAGGGCAACAGGAACGGATGACTGGCTCTCCAAGGCAGCTTCTTGAGCAAACAGAACCCCGTAACTTCCATCTTTATGTCTCTTACATACAAAGAAGTCTTACAAGCATGCCTAGATGCTACTTCTCATTAATTTGAGGTTAACCTGGATATGATTGTTTAGAATCTGAATTGAAGTTTAAAAGACTGTACAGTCAAATCCTTGGTTAATTTCAGTTCAATTCATTCTTTGTGAGATAGACATGAGGAAACATACATGCAGATGCTTTCCAACAGAACGCTTTTTAGAAATTAAAAAGAACATTGATTAAAATCTTTAACATTCTTATAAAATATTCTTAAACTAGCTGAAAAACATGCCAGTTTTTTTTTAGCCATCGGGTGGAATGGGTACAAGTGTGAGTAAGTGTACCACTGATGGAAGCTAGGGTGATGTATGCTCTCGTATTTTATTTTCTTTCCACCTCTTCCCCTTTTAAAGAGTTGGTCTTCTGGTCGCTGACATACTGAGCTGATCTCACCTGAGTGTGAATATGTTCGCTTGCACAAGTCCCTGTTGTCCTCCAAAACAGAGTAATACTGAAGCGTGTTTATTAAACAAGTATAGACATCTTTTGGCTTGGTACCTACCCAGACTACTAAGATTCATGGTCTCAACAACCCACTTTGAATTTTATAAGGCAAATGTAGTTTTAAAAAAAAAATCAGCTCTGCTATTTGGTGGTAGAATAACCACAGCTAGTCTGCTGAATTTGTCATTGTCCAATGTATAGGCTGCTTTTCCCGGAGCAAAACCCAGGTTTTCCTGTACCAAAGCCGGATAAAGAAAAGAAACAATAGGAGCAAGAGCTACACTATGAAATAGGAGAGAGAATGAGGCCACAGGGAGCTGCTGGAAGCCTCCCCAAGATTTTACTTGGTGTGTTCTGGTCATGTTTTGGATCACAAGAAACATTATTTAAATATTACTTAAATATCCAATATAGCTTATTTTTATTACACTAATACAAGGATTGAGAACTATGTGGCAAAAAGATGAAACACATTTTCGAATGTCTTAGAGAAATCTCCTTATGATGACATCAGTTAGCTAAAACATTCCAGCTGGAGTGAAAAACTGAGGGCTCTGTTTATTCTTTTTCCTGGGATTTCGGCAAATAAAAGCACTCAGTTTTTATTATAGACATCATCATAAATGTTTGGATATACCCAAATGATTCATTTTTAGTATGCAGAAATAGATGAGATCACCTGGCTTTGTGGCATGTGAGTTTTCACCTAAAATGTTTAAGAAATGATTTTCTTTTAAAGCATCCCGTTAGCTCACCTAATCACAATTCATTATCCTATGTTGTGGTCACTGAAATCAATTGAGAATTGACACAATTGATATATAAGAGTACATCTGTATTGACCAGATTTGGGCAGAAAATTATTTTTCAAGGGCCCTTCGTAGTTAGAGGGTCTATCTCATTCTCAATAGCTCTATGAATCCTGTGGAAATGGTCCTCACTTTATGTCATAAGTAGATGGGTAAAAAGACCTCTTTTTATTTTTTAGTTCCTTTCTTCCTTATTTTTGCACAGACCAATAGCTTATTAAAGTAGGCATGTGTATTCTTTGCTTTTCTGTAAGATAATGACATGTAAAGAGCTTACAACAGGGCCTGGGATATAGTAAGAGCTAAGTAAATATTACTTATTGTTGTTGCTGGTTGTATTTTTTTAAATCCGTGAACCACATAAAATAGCTTAGGTTCTTAAAATTTTTATGAGAATCTACTTTTTTTTTTTTTAAGATTTTATTTATTTATTTATTTGAAAGAGAAAGAGAGAGCACGGAGGGAGAATGAGAAGGAGAAGCAGACTCCCCACTGAGCAGAGACCCCCCCCAATGCAGGGCTTGATCCCAGGACCCTGAGATCGTGCCCTGGGCTAAAGGCAGATGCCTAACCGATAGAGCCACCCAGGTGCTACTATGAGAACCTACTCACGGGGTGCCTGGGTAGCTCAGTGGGTTAAAGCCTCTGCCTTTGGCTCAGGTCATGATCCCAGGGTCCTGGGATCGAGCCCCGCATCGGGTTCTCTGCTCAGCAGGGTGCCTGCTTCCCTTCCTCTCTCTGCCTGCCTCTCTGCCTACTTGTGATCAATCTGTCAAATAAGTAAAGAAAATCTTTAAAAAAAAAAAAAAAGAACCTACTCTTAAGCAGGACATTATTTTTGAAGAACAACTATCATATACCAACCAAACCATAATTTCAAAAATTTTAGTTGGTATTCTTGCCTGAAAACCAAATGGCAAGTTTAATTTCGAGGCCTATTGGTAAACAGTTCGGGAACGGCCTCCAAACTTCCATTATTTATAATATCCACAGATCTCCAGAAGAAATGGCTTTCCTTTTATTTCCTGTTTTAGGGCCCCTTGAAACATTCAGCCGCTTGGGCATTAGCATTTGTTGTCTTGTGTGAAGTTGTCACACAGTTCACTTTTCACATGTAGGACACTCTGAAAAAACAGATATCTGTAACAGACATGGCTACAAAGTCTTGATGCCTCCAGTAGTACCTGGGTCGGCTGCAATGTCTGTTTACTCTGGTCTGGTCTTTAATAAAATATGCAGACTTGCCTTGACAACCACTGCAGCACAAAGCATAGATGTGTTTCTAAGATAAGGAGAACTTATTTATTAAAGGAACATGCAAAAATATGTTGGATGTACATAATAGTGACTCTGGCAGAGAAGACACAACCCTAGCAATGTGAGAATTGGGGTTAATGACTATCGTTTTATTAAAAACATAATATGGAAATATGCCTTATTGTTATTTTGTCTGATATTTTCTATGTATGTTTGGAGTGTATTTGTGAAAAG
The DNA here is from genome assembly GCF_002288905.1 of Enhydra lutris kenyoni. NCBI lineage: Eukaryota > Metazoa > Chordata > Mammalia > Carnivora > Mustelidae > Enhydra > Enhydra lutris. The sequence goes on from NW_019154140.1 coordinate 5,656,504, forward strand.
TGAACCCCGAAGAATTGAAAAAGAACCCCAAACACTCTATACCAATTTCTAAAGAGCAAATTTAAAACATTACTTCCTTGGTTATTGTGAGAAGATTATTTATACTTTATATGTCAGAAGGATAAATGATTCAGGCTTCTGTGGCCTCAATTAGTGTATTTGGTGACCGAAATCCCATGGAATTTGAGGTCTGTCATACCTATTTCCTTACTTTCTCTATTCAAAAGTATACTGTCCTAATTTATTTTACTCAATTAATTTTGGTAGAGAATAAAAGAGCAATAAAAATGTACTCATATTGTTTTTCTAAATTGTTGGCAAAACTTAAAATGCTTACAAATCTACAAGCTTAGAAATATATACATATATAATAGTTTTACTAAAGGAATTACAAAGGGGCACCAAATGGCTTTTTATTTTAATTCTGATTAATTTTTTTTAAAAGTAAGTATGTAGGAAATAACAGCTCAGAGGAACTGGGGGATCTGGGTATAGAATAACTTCTCACCAGTTGAGAGGATCAAATTCTTAAAGTCTATGACAGGAGAATTCCAGGTTGGGTAACTTAATAGCTTACGGAGCTTATGGAGAAAACAGTTTATGGGGTTGGGGCCAAGCCTGTGTGAATCTGTAAAATATTTTTACACTCATAAAAGTAAAAATATCACCAATGATGTTATTACATATTTTAAATTGGTAATAATAAAGACAATTAAATTTAGATTTTTCACTTTTTGCTCACTAAAATGTCTTTCGAATCTCTCCCAGAGTTCCAACAATTGCAAACTCGTACTCCTTTGTTGTACATAAATACACATCTACTGGGACACATTCTTAGTGTATGACCTTATTTCCATAAAATGTTTAATGCTTTTTTGAGTTTACAGATTAGAGGCATTGTCTCCTGCTTGCTATCTCCCAGTGTGGGCCCAGGAACAAGAGGAATGTAGATGCTCGAGATGGAGAAACTTCTGGAAGCCTTCATTAACCTACTAGGCCTAGATGAGTAGATGTTTCTCAAGCCTATTCCTCTGTCTCTCAAAGCAAGTGTTTCTAACCTAGGACATAAAAAACTACATCCTAAGGCACAAACTACTTGGATCTCCCTCCCCTTGAAGCAAGAACCCAACAGGACTGACCCCGAGCCCAAGTTCCCCTTAGGTGTTCCAAGCCTTCACACAAAAGCATTTCTTCTTACTGTGCATCCATTTTTCTTTCCTTTCCATTTTCAGCCTCAGCTCTTACTCTTTTCCCTTCTATTATCCTCAACTGGACTGACTGGGACTTTGTACGTACTGCTTGGTATTAAGTTCACATGAGTTTGGAAAAGATGTCATGAAGCAGATCCATACGTGAGTTTTGCAGGTGCACCTCTGATCACAGTTAAAAATTACCATTATGAATCATTTAAATATGATGCTAATGAAACAACAAAATTATTAATGAAGGCTGTATGTCTGTTAAAAAGCATTCCTTAGTTTATATGGCTAATGTAAGCGTAAGTGTTAAATTCCCTTATTTTTCAACAGTTGAACAAAACGAAGAGCAATTGGACTAAAGTTAAAAGCTGGCAGGTCTCTGAAAATGTCTCTGTTTGACTTTCACCTTGGGAGATAGGACCTGTAGGTTCTTCTGGCATAGTAGCAGGGAGAGCTAGAAGTGTGACCTTCATAATTCCAGAATCTCTTTCTTATGGGATAATCAAGTAATTTGTGTCCCTCCTCTTCTGGGAGTCTTTGGTCAGCAATTAGGAGAGTACAGGGTCATGTCCATGAATTCTGCCACACCAGCAACTTAAGAAGGGCAGCTTAGACAAATCACAAACCTAGGGAGCACCTCTCCCTGAGACCTATTTTCAATCATTCCAAACCACGTCCCCCTTTTATTTAAATATATCTATATGGTGATTTTATTTTACTTTGAAGCTGACTTGGTTTTAGGCAAACCAGACTTAGGGAATAGGAAAAACGAGTGCCTTGTTCCTTAGGCACGATTTTCTGATGATCTTTAGCAAAGGTGTTCCAGCATCAGCCCTAAAATGAAATGTTTCATTATTTAGCTTAGGTGATATAACGTAATTCATTTCTATTTCTTATTATGGAAATTTTCAAATGTATACAAATAAAGGTAGAATAATACAGTGTAACCCCACAGATGCATTATTTAGCTTGAGCAATTACCAACCATGGCTAATCTTATATCCACACCACCCCTCCCCCTCCCCCATTGTTTTTAAAGCAAATCCCAAGTATATAATTTCCTACTAAATATATCTGTGTCTGTCAGCAATCAAAAAGTACTTTTTAAAAAGTAGTCATGTGGCACAATTTTTAAAATCAAGACAACCTACTGATTACTGGTGATGTCTTTTTTTTTTTTTTTAAGATTTTATTTATTTGTGTGTGTGTGTGTGTGTGTGTAATAGAGAGAGAATGTGTGCATGTGAGCACGAGCCGGGGGTGGGGGCAGAGGGAGAAGCAGACTCCCCCACTGAGCCGGAAGCCCAATGTGGGACTCCACCCCAGGACCCCAAGATCCTGACCTGAGCCAAAAGCAGATGCTTAACCGCTTAACCTTCTTAGCCACACAGGTACCCTATTGGGGATGTCTTGAGACAATTTAGAGAACGCTGAGTAAGCACTTGGGGGAGGAGGCCGGTACACATTTTGAAACCTGACCGAAGGGCATTTCAGGTTGGCTAGGTTCTATCAGGAGGGAGTGTTAGGTAAGTCATGGGTATTAAAAAGAAGGATATTTGGGCAAAACTGAGCAAAATGTAGGCTGGAAAATCCTCAAGGAAACAGGCAAAGAAATGACAAGGTATAATTGTTCTTTAAAAGAGAAGCAATTTTATAAGGGTTAGATTTTAAGAAGGCAGACTATTGAAGCTTGAGGATGACATTTTAAATCAACAAAATTCAGAATATGGGAAATTTTATAGGACAAGTGACTTGGTTTCCCCATCCAATAAATTGCAAGAGAGAAAAAGAGAGATGAGTCTTGGTTGAACTTGTGTCTCTTAAGTCTCTTTGATTCTGTATCAATCAATGAGTGTGTGAACCCCGTTGGAGACAATCAGGCCTATGTGAATATGGCCTAGATATTCAATATTAAGAAAATGGATCATTTAAGGTGTGAGAATTTGGTTTCTTTAAGACTTATCTTTGTGAGATAGATACTGAATTCTACATGGGTCAAATTATATGATGACTTGTATTTGCTTGGAAATAATGTAGTAATGGTTGTGATAAGGGTAGCAAGGAGGAAAGGTATGCATAAGGGTGAAATAGAACAGACAAGTATCAGTAGTTGTTGAAGTTTTGTGAAGACAGAGTGTTCTTGTTCTACACGCAACTTTGGAATACATTAGAAATTTTCCGTATTAAGAAGGTTTAAGTTTCCTAGTTTAGAACTTCTACATGTATTATTCTTGATATCTCTCCCAAAAGTCTGAAAGCAGAAGGAAGATACTATAAATTCCTTCAACCAACCAGAAATTTCTATTACCTAGCATCTTTGTGTTTTGATAGATGAAGTTAACAATAGAGTAAGCCTAAGGCACACTAAAACATTAAATCATTTTCAATAAAATTTGAATTTTAAAATGGATCTTGCTGTATTCTAATTCTTTGAAAATTGATGATCCATGGCAGGTATAATCTCCTCTTAACCAGAACACTGTACTCTCTAATTATGTAACAGAGTTTTTCTCAATCCTTAGCTAGACAAATGAGACTTGTAAGCAGAATTTTTCTCTTCTGTGTCTGTGAATTTATGAATATCCATGTGTGCATGTATCCCTCCGTGAATTTTGGAGGACATCTTAGAGGTTGGGGGTTATTATTTTGGAATACTTATACACAGAGAGGTCCACTCACTTGACAAAGAGTAATTACTGAATGTAGGGCCTCAGGAATAGTATAAAATCAGAATCTATATGTGACTACCTGCCCCACCCAACCCAAATCCAATCTACTTTGTAATTTATTTAAAGAACTGTTGTTCTGTTTGTAATCACACGCTATGGTCTAAACACATCATTTTTAGATCTGTACTTCAAAACACAAAAAGGGTTTGTTTAGACATCAGTGTAAGCAAGAGAGCACTAATGGTTCTGCCTTTGATTGGAATGAAGCTATGCTTCAGTGAAATACCAACCAATTTGTGGGGGAATATCAAAAAACCTACTAATTTGGTATTATGCAGATCAAACCACCAGTTAATTTATTAAAGTCTTCACTTTCCTAAGGCTACAGATTGGATCTGTAATAGCTTCACGGACAGATGACTCATCATGAAACTATTTTAATGACTCTCTGAAGCCAATATCTAGGATGTTCCCTTCTTCACATCATCATTTGATTACTGTTTACCAAAAATAAAATATGTGCCAAGCCACACATAGTTCTGTTAGATCTAAGAAGGAAAGAATCTTTCTGCTTCAATCTGTCTGTGTCCCATCTTCATGGGTGGGATTAGAGATTGTCTCCTGTATGGATAGGCATAGAGGGACCCTGTCCCTTCTGATGACAGCAGTTATGGTTAAGAGCCACAGAGAAGCCCGAACAATCAAGTTTTCTAGTCTACAACCTCCACTCTGACCATAAGTCTGTTAATTTTTAAGTCTGAAGTCTCATTTTTTTATGTTCTCATTAGTAATAATCATATATGTGACAGCCAGCCCTATGCTAAGCCCATCACATATACTAAATGAGTAATACCCTCATCTTTGGGGTAAGTAATATTATTATCCCCATTTTACAAGTGAGGCTTGTAACTCCTCTGATGCTCAAGAGGATTGAGTAATTTACTCAAAGAGGAAACCTGATGAATAAGTGAGTAAGCCAGGATGTACACCACACATCTATCTAACTGCAGAGCTCAGCTCCCTAACAGCATTCCATCACCACTGGGTACCTACTTTTCGTTGGACACTATTCATAACAGGATACTGTCTTCAAGACCTGAAACTGAGCTGGAGAGCTCAGTGTGGGAGCTGGGGCAAACAAAACAGGTATCACAGAAGAAGAATGGTATGACTCCAGAGAGAGAGGAAGGTGGTTCCAGGCAAGAGAAATGGGATCAGAAGTTTGGCCCCAGTTTTACCCAAACAACTAGAGTCTACTTTAGCTCATGTGGGATGTCTGTGTAGAGTCTGGCTAAGATTCACCTTGACTGCCAGGTTGAGGAGTTTGAACTTTCTGGAATTCTGGTGTAAAGAATAATGTAAAACATTATATATGGTGTCATTCTTCAAAGGGTGGATACTGCTATAGTATTACAAAGTTGTTTGAAAGGAATTGTACAGCTGTTTGTTTTTTCTCTACATTGATATAGTACATGAAGCATTTCTATTTTATTTTTCTTTCAGAGAAGTTCTATTTTTTTTGTTTTTAAAGAAAAAGTTTAAGAAACAAATACCATCCCCCCTACACACACACCACCACCACCACCACCAGTTACCCCTTCAATCAAAAAACAAAGCCTGTAATGTTGGGAACTATAGCCTGTGTCTGCATTTCATATCACACCTTGGAATGGCTGTCATTATTAGTTAAATAAGTAAATAGCATAATATAAGAGAGGTAAACAAAATTCAGCATACCTTTTGGTCAATCTCCTGACTTGGATGGAAGTGTTTACTTCCTACAGATTGCAGAGCCACATTCTCTGCCCTGTCCCACGCTGTGGGACCTTAGGGGCCACATACCAGAGATACAATCCACAAGAACAGCCTGCAAAGCTATGTGAGGTGTCTAACATTTACACAAAAATAAAATAAATTACACAGACAGTTCGAAGATTCCCTTCCATTTGGTAAGATTCGGAAAAGCAGCTTTGCCTATAAAAAGAGTTATAAATGATTTGAGTTATGGCAGCTCTATATGTGTTTCAGCTTTGGAACCAGCACCCCCTCCCTACCCTCCATCTACCGGTGAAGTCTGGAATAAGGACTATTTTTCTGGTAACAGAAATCATTAAAATAGCGACTTAGCCCAATGCCTTCAGCTCGACTTGGATCTGGTCAGGGTTCTAGACTGAGAATTCTGTTATTTTGTGAATTGATACTATGTATCTGAAAGCCCAAAGAGTGAAAATCTAAAAACAAAAAGGGGTATTTATACTTTCAAATGGCAGTGGCCATTTGTTCTCTCCTTTGTGTGGGGAGGACAGAGTCAGGCAAGAACTCTCCCACAGGTACTGGCTGAAGGGAGGCATTGAGCCAAACTCTTCTAGGTACTGTTCAGAAGTGTGGCATTTCCCTTAGTGAGCTACAGCCTTTGGAGAGTCCAGGTTCCCCTTGCTTGTGGGTGTTCAGGTGAAAAGTCATGTCCTCCTTTTAAAACACGACTTAAGTGAACTCTGGGAGATACTCCTCCCACCGGTGGGTGGCGCCAGTGGCCAGAATAGAACATTGACAGTCTCAGGACCCTTGATGGTTTCCCGGGGAATAAAGATGTTATTTTGACTCTGGTGACCCCTTGTCAAACTGGAGAGCCACTCATGGTCATTTCCAACCGGGGCCCTGAGTTATCAGCTATGTGACTGAGCACAGACTGGCAGGGATTCCTACTGCAGAAGCATTTTTAAAATTAGCTTCAGGAAATCTGAGTGGTCCTAACTAAAGATAAAAACCACAGAATAGATTATCCTATTGGTGTGGAAATCTTAAAAAGTGCCAGGTTTTCTATCTTAACGGTCTAACTACATACTTTGCTCTGCCACCTTCCTTTTTTCCTTTCCACTCCTCCAGTGGTGTCTGTTTTGAATTAAGATGTAGTTTATACCTCCCTTTGCCCTATCACACACAAATGTCATTTTAAAGTCGAAAACATCCAAATTTTGTCCTCACACTTTTACCAAGTACCGTTAGCATCCGACTGAAGATCTAGACAAAGATCTCAATTGAGAAAAAAACCTCACCACTAAATATGGTAACACAACTGGAATAACACGCAGCAATAAAAAGGACCCAACTGTTGATACAACAACTTGAACAGATCTCAAGAATGTTACACCCAATGGGGGGAAAAATCAACCTCAAAAAGATCACAGATAATATGATTTTGTTACCTAACATTCACAAGACAATTAAAATATAAGGACAGAAAATATCTCATTGACCAGGGAAGGGAGAAGGAGGCGAGTTTGCTTGTAGAGGATTTGCACAAGGGAGGACTTCCGGCTGATGGAAGTTCTGTATCTCGCTCATGGTGGTGGCTGCACAAATCTGTGCGTGTGATAAAATGACATGGAAGCTAGGCATCCATTTTGTGCACACGTCTTGTGTGTGCACACATCAATTTCCTGGTTTTGATCTTGTATGAAAATCACGTTGGATGTAACCATTGGAGGAAACTGGGTCAAACGATATGGGGCCTCTCTGTGCGACCTTTACAACTTCTTGTGACTGTATAATTACTTCAAAATAAAACGTTTAAATACGTGTAAGTCCACCAAAGCACGGATCCCTCTGTACAGCAAGTATAATTAAATATAGCATAGTGACACATGCCAAAAAAGTGTCAGATATTTTCTTTTAAGTGTGCTCTTTCTAGAAAGTTGCTTCAGAAACCCAAAAGAAATAATATAGGGATGATATGTGTTCTCGGGTCTGTAATAAAACCACCCTGTGTCTGCAGTGCTCTGAACCATCTGGGTTCAAGCACTCACAAAGCCTGGGTGGAAACAAGAATGCTTTTAGTTAGATCACTTTCACAGTCAAGATCAGTCCGATCATGCAGTTTATAAAAACATTTTGCATCTATGGACTACATGCCTTCCATCTGGAGAAAGTGCAGAAAATAAGACCATAGCATGAGTATAGCCCCACGTTGCAGGCAGGAAACCTTCCTTAACACAGAACCGGCTGCCCTCCCCCTTCCCTCCTTTCTCAGTTGCTCTCTACTTCTCTTTCCGAGTTCATCTCACTCACTCGCCTGGTTTCTCTAGCGCAGTCCCAGCAAAAGCAGGCAAGCTTGGGAACGGTGCCTGTACCCCAGACGGCGGCTGCCCGTGGTCCTCCCTGGTGCGGCCACACATCTCCTGCTCCCAGCGCCGCTGGCACACACCCAAGGACAGCGGGGCAGGATGCGTGTCCCCGGTGAGCCCCCAGCCACTGCCAGAGATGCTGCTGGAAGGCGTGCGATGCGTACTGACACTGCAAACACCCGGACACCCGACCAGCTGTCGGCCAAAGTTGCCTCTTGGGGGATTACATCTTTTTTTTTTCCTTTCTTTTTCTTCTTTAACATTTTTATAGTACCCCGAGTGTACCCAGGGTTATAAAATTATGCCAAAACAAAGAGCAAAGTCCTTGTCCTAGGAGTATGCGGTGTAAAAAGGCGCGAATGACGCAAGGCAAAATGACAGGACAAACATGGGGTGGGTGGGGAGGAAGTTACCCTGAAATGTAAGGCAGAATCAATAAAACTTTTAGTGGGTCCCCGAAAATGGTAAAGCCACGTCAGAGCTGGGATAAATAGAAGTAAGGGGTTGCAGTAGCAGCCCTAGGAAGAGGGATACTTTGGAGGGCTTATTACACAGAGTCCTCACACTCATCTCTAAGATAGGTATTAGCAGTCCATCTAATTGGAAAAGCAGGGTTTCTTTTAACTGTTTAAAACACACCCCAATGCTCACCATGTGCCATACATAATTTTATTTTACCGTCCTAAAAGCCTCATGAAGTAGGAAGTGTTTCCCTCATTTGGGAGGTGAAGAGAAGGAAACAGTCAGGCTAAGACACTAGCTCCCTCTGCATCACTCAGGTAGGAAGTGGGAGAGCCAGAGTTGGAAGCAGCCAAGAGCGAATCCAGGAAACCCCACTGTGTGATGGCACAGGCGTTCCTTTCCACACACCCTGCTGCCCCGGCCCCCGTGCTTAATTGTGTGCAGTAACGCACACTAAATAAACAATTTAATTAAACAATATTTATATAGACTGTCAGCAGTGCATACATTCACTTTGCAGAGGCCTTTCATATTTCAGGGAAAACATGCTTCCCTGAAGAATAAGTACTATTGTAAAAAACACAAGAAGTTCGTTCTCCTTCCTTCCTTCATTCAGCCAGCATGGACGGGGAGCTGTTTGTGACGGGCACCATGGGAGGCCCCACAGAGACAAGAATGACCAGAAGAGGCAAGAAGGAGAGAAAACAAGGGAACTGGAGATGATGTTCATTTTAATGACGGAGGCACACTAGATTTATCAGGAGAAATAGGGGCAAATAGCCAACAGGAAATAAGGGAACATTTCAACCTTATTATTATACAGGGAATGATGTTATTCTGGGCTGGACTGTCCTGTTTCTTCTTTATCCCTCTTTTCATTTCCTCTCTTCTGTTTCTTTCATTTTAGTTATGACAGAGGAAAACCCACTGTCAAGGAACACCTAGTATAGACATTTGTTAACATTTCAAATACTTCTCTGGGTAGCAGAGTAATACCATTAAACAGTAATGTCTGTCCTACATTGAGTGCTCACTATGAATCAGGCGTTAGTTTAAGCATTTTACATGTGTTAACTCATTTAATCCTCATAACAATCCAATGAGGTAGGTGCTATTATGATCTCATTTTGTAGCCAAAGACATTGAGGCTCAAAAAGATTAATATACTTGCCTAAGGATATAATGCTAAAAAGTGGAGGATTTAATGTATTAACTGAAATTAGGTTTTAGATTATTTGTGGATTTCATTTACCCTTTGAATTCCCTTCCAAATAACAGTTTGACTGCGAGTATTTTATAAGCGTGGAAATGGTGCAGAGGCATGCAGACCTCTGAGCCAGGGATGAGAGGTTGTTATGAAAGATCCCTAAAGAAACAAGAGACCCTGGGAGTTGTGTTTTCCAAGTCCGCTATCAAAAGCCAGAATCTTCACTGGCATAAATATCTACTTTGGAGCTAGGAGGTTGCCATCATTACTGTCACTCCATGCCCTATCTCATGTTATTTTTTTAAACACATTTTTCCTTCCAGACTCTTATGTACCACACTAAAATAAATCAAGCCACTAAAAACTAAAATAAGGAGAGAAATCCTCCCCAGTTAGCCCTCCCGAACCAGAAAAACACAGAAAAGCATTTGTTTGGAAATATTTTTTGTGATTGTGTACGTTGTACCTTAGTTAAAATAGACTATCCCTTTGAGAGCCAGAAAAATAATTTGATTTTCCCATAAGGAAGACAACAAAGTCAAGTCTTTCCATTTGAGCGCAGTGTTTAAAACATTACAAGGAGTCTGAAACACTATAGTTCTGTATTATAGGAGCATAATATAATGATAAAATAATAAAATGTGTTGCTGATTCCTGTATTCAGTCATTTTGTCCCTTGTTGGCACAGTTAACTTCTGAAATTTCAAGGGCAGTCAGAGCTTTGGGACCCTTGCTGAGAGGATGAGCTAGGACATCACAGACCACACCTTCCTCCCAGCCTCCTCCCTCCTAAGTTCCCAGAGTGGCTTCCACTTTCTCCTTTCTCCCTTCAGGCCAGTCTCCGTTGGGAATTCTCTCCTACTTCCTTTTATTTCTGCTTCATTACCTAGTCTTGAAATGTTCTCTGACCCCTTTCCTGAGCCAGCTTCAGTGGTGGCATGCTCAAGTCTGAATTCTTCCTGGCTCTCAACATGCTGTTAGTATGCCTGTTTGCTTGCTTATTCTTTCCTTCCCCTAGACTAATTCATTTATTCAACAACCATTTCTTGGGCACCTAGTATTTGCCCAGGACTGAGGTAGGTGTTAGGGAAATAGGGATAAAAAGAGACTCCCTACCAGGGTTCCTGGAAGATAATGATAGTCAGTGATTGTTTGTGGAATGAATGAATGGAATTAGGTCATTACAAAAATAGTAGAAGGAAGACCAGGGGAAGATTAGCAGTCACACGAAAGACATTTGGCAGTTCCATTTCTCCCATCGTGCACATCCTTCCCTGTTGGCTAACATCTTTGTAAGCCTCTTTCCTCCTTAAGTTTTCGTTTTCCTAGTTGACTTTCTTTCTGCCAGCTTTATTGGAAGCAGGAACTCTGGCATAGAAGGGACTTAGTTCTGATGCAAGCACTGTCATTTACTAGCTGGGTGACCCTTGGCTCTTTCCTTAATTTCCATGGGCTTCGATTTCCTCCAGTGTAAAATAGAGATAGCAAACATCTATAACATGGAGGTTTGTGTGAAGATTAAATGGGAGTCACATTTGTAAAGGGCTTAGCTAAAACCTGGCTTTTAGAAGGTTTTTTCCTTTCTCTTTCCTTTCCCCTACTTCCACTCCTTACCCTTCCTACAGGATGTCATCAAGGCAGTGGTGGCTTGTAAGATGGCCTGGTGATACATGAAGCACATTTTTTAAAAAACTAGATTATTTTTATAAATATCAAAAATATCTAAGTAGCCATAGATCCCATTAACTTTTGTGTGTGTGTGTGTTTTTTATAGAAATCATTGCTTTGGATATGTAAAAATTAAAAAAAAAAAAAACAAAGTAAGGCTTAAGTTTTTAAAAAATAGTTAGAAAATATTAGTAAGTCAGTACAAAGGTGAGGAGGAAAGATAGAGGAATTAACTCCTGAAAAACACTGAGGAAATAAACAATGACAATGACACGAAAGCAGAAAAACATTTCACACGGAAGGCCAAAGCTGCTGTATTTATTACGCTTGGCCTCAGCATTTGATAAACCGAGAGGTAACCATTACCATACTATGCATTTCTCAAACGTCACTTATTGAAAAAACTAGTTCTGGAGCCGCAAGGATTCAGCTACAGCTGTATGATCCTGTCTTGGCTTTCTTAGTATTGGATTAGTCTGTAACAGGCCAAATGGTCAGCTTTGGGTCCCTAAAAGTCACCTTTTCAGTCCTGCTCCTGTAAAGTACACAGTGAAAGAGAATTGTTCATTTGGATTTAAGAATAATGAATGACCCCATAGGACTTCCGAAGAGGTTCTGTGTTCCCCAGACTGTGTATGTCTCTGTCCTGCTCTGTAAAATGAGTATAATAATAGAGTCTATAGCATAAGGCTGTTATGAAGATTTAACATAAAAGAAATATGGTAATTGATATATATGTGTGAGCCACTGTGCTCATTCACCTGGAACAGACTAGCCTCCTTGAGCACCTACTACTGCATACTCAGCCAGAAGAGCTCATCCAGCCCAGAGGCCTTGAGAATGATCTATCCCCTTACACCAATCTCCCTGCTTCTTAAAGTTTTGTGATAGAATCGGCCCAGTGAGAGCTTTCAGTCTCTGAACACATGGCATTGAAGAGTCCACTTGCTCTCCCTCAGTTTCTCTGTCCTCACCAGCTTCACCCACACCATGGATTTTCAGTAGATTCACTTATTAGCATCTGAGAAGCTGTGTTACACACGTGTGCGCACACGCATTCCTCGTGTTCCAGGTGAGAGTTCCTCAATCTCCATACTCTTTTCCTTTTTTTAAAAGATTTTATTTATTTATTTGACAGAGATCACAAGTAGGCAGAGAGGCAGGCAGAGAGAGAGAGAGAGGAGGAAGCAGGCTCCTCACTGAGCAAAGAGCCCTATGCAGGGCTCCATCCCAGGACCCTGAGATCATGACCTGAGCTGAAGGCAGAGGCTTTAACCCACTGAGCCACCCAGGCGCCCCAACTCTTGAGGGGCAGTTTGCAGTGGGGCTCATGTCCCAAACCCCACCTCTCCCCAAAGTTAAGGTCTATAAAAGGCTATAACCAAACAAACCCAAACCAGAGCCCTGGCCACCAGGCCCTGGAAATGGTGATCTAGGTGTCGCAAGTTCTTTTCACAACATAAGACAATTCGGTCAAAACGACTCAACCCGGGGCAGCAGCTCTTCCTGTCCACGGGTCCTGTTACCATGCTTTAATAAACCACCATTTTGCACCAAAACAAAAAACAAACAAAAAAACCCAAACAAACAAAAAACAACAACAAAAAAACACGACTCGGTCTGCGTTGCCTGGAAGCAAATAAATATGAACAGAACAACCCAGGAAATTGGGAGACCGGCCCTCTAGTCTCCCTCCCTTCCCGAAGAGAGGCTGAGCCACTCAGAAGTGCATAACAAAGAAAGCCGGGCCAAAAGCCGGGTGCGGAGGGGGCGGAGGGGGTGGAGGGGCCGACGGAAAAGGTGTAGGTAAGACCTGCGCTCGGAGGGGGTCCGCTTACACCTTCTGGGCCGCAGCTACCGCTCCGTCTCTTTTCTCAGGATCTAAGATGCTCCTGAGACCGGTAGAGATGCAGTTTTGTACTGAGAAATTGGCATCAAGATCCTCCTGTTCGGCCAGGCCCAGGTATCTAAACACTTGTGCTTAGACCTGTGGCTCCGGATATCCCGGTCCTCACCAAGCCTTTCAAGGTCCCACCTACTGCCCCCTCACTGCCCGGTACACACACTGGCACACCACTGACCAAGCCTCCCAGGTTGGGCTTCCCAGTTTAATTCATCCTTTTCCTCTAACCAAGTCAAAAGGCGGGTGCGCATCTCCTGGGCTGTCGGCCCAGGCGGGACACTCCCCCACTCTCCCTGCTGGATCACTAACAGGAGCTGAGAGCCCGCGGGGCGCACTCCACACCCCGGCGCCACCGCCCCAACCCTGGAGCCTCCACCCCTGCCGGTGGCCAGGGTGCAGCGCCCACCTGTGCCACGGCCAGCGAAGAGCCACTCCCTGCGCGGCTCCCAGGGCCAGGCCCGCTGGTGCCTGCGCTCACCACTCTCCCCTCTCCGGACTCCCACGAGCTCCCACCTCCCCCTCCAACCCCCCAAGGGGCTCCCTGCGTCCAGGCTCCCTACTTTCTTCACTTCTTTCATTCGTTCTCTTATCTCCATTTCCCTCAGACACTCACGCACTCCCGCTCTAGCCTCTTACCCCTCTTTGCCTTCTCCCCTCCTCCTTGGGCTTCTCTCCTCTCTCCGATGTCCCCTCTCCGTCCCCTCGTCTCCACTGGCCTTTCCCTCTCCCGGTTTCTGCGCTTCCCCTGCCTTCTCTCCAGCGCGCCCCAGGCTTTCCAGTCCCACGGCGCTGGACGCCTCCCTTGGAACTTCGGACTCAGGGTTCCCACCACCCCCGCCACGGCCCCCAGACCCAGCGCAGCTTTTGCCTTCCTCCTCTGTTGAAGGAGACTCTCTGGGGACTCCCAGGTCCACAGCCCCCCATCCAGGGAACCGTGCTGGTCCGGCCCAGGCAGCCCAGCTGTCAGGGACAGCGGGTCTATTTTAGGTCCAGCACCCAATGTCCCCGCCCTGAGGACGTGGGCCCGCAACTTGGGTAGCACTTTCCTATCCAGATCCCAAGCTGACTCGAGCTAGGCTGGTGGCGCGGCCAGGGCTGTGGAAGGCGGTCGCGGGACACCTAACTGGAAATCCAAGTGCCTAGGGAATCTGGGACTGGGGGCAGGGGTAGCTGAGTAGCGCTCCCGGGAATGGGCTACCTTGGCACAGCCACCTCTCTTGCAAAGAGAGGTGACTGGCGCGCCATTCAGTCCCCTTAACCCCGTATGCCCTGGTTTCCTTAATTTCTAGTCAACCCGGTCATTAGCCTGCAATAACCCACCCAAAGCGCGATCCTTTGTAAAACCACAAGAAGAATTAGGGTCAATCAACAAATAAATTACAAAAAGCTGCAATACCTAACCTAAGCCCCAGACGGTTGAGAGACCAGACTGCACACGTGTGTGTGTCCCTGTGCGCACACGCACACAGGAGCGCACAAACACCAGTCCGGGCTGGGATCCAGCCACAAGTTTGCACACTGACAAGTCTCTAAGCCTAGCAGAAAATAGAAAAGTTTCACTCACCTGTGCCGCCTTCTACCTCTGCGACTGGAATCCAGGGAAAGTATCGGAAAAGGGTGGATTGAGAGACCCTCCTTTCTTTTCTTTCCGCCTTTCCGCAGAGTGGAAATTTCCATCATGTGATAGGGGGCAGCATCCTCAGTGTCGCGTTTCCTGCGGACCCTCCCTTCCAGCCCAGCCACCAATCGTTGGGCGGCAACCTGAGATGTAAACAAAAGCATCCTCCCAGGTGGGCTGAGTTGTCCAGCTGTCCCGCCAGAGCCAAGCCTGGGAGCCGCCAGCCCCTGATCCCTCTTTTCTGGGTCCCCGACAACAGAGAGGATCTTGGTGTGAGTTGGGGTTTTCGTTGTTGTTTGGTTGGTTATTGGTTCTATAATTAAGTCTCTTCATGTCAATGTGGCCTTTATTGGATCTGCCCTATATGCGGGAATAGGTGTTGATCTTCACTTCCAAGTCAGTAAAAAAGTCTTTCTGGTAGGTGATTCTAAACTGCCACCAGGTTTAGGGTTATCAAACACGAACTTGACATAAAGGAGGAAAAAAAAAATTGAGGAAGGGGTACAAATGAAAAACATAGTTAAAGTCACTTTGTGATCAGTGAAGTTGGGGATAACTTGGTAGCATTTAACCATGAGTGGGGATCTTTGGCAATTTTTTTTCTGAGACTTCAATTTAAACATAATTCCCAGTACATATGGAGAAAGAATTAGGATACAATAAATAGCACTGTAATTTTTACTCTGTTTATTAAAAGCTTTAACCTACCACTTTAAGGAAACCTGTTTATATTAAAACTATTTTCTGATTTAAGCAAAATTCTTGTTTCAAAAAGGCCTGTGTAACAAATATGTTCACAACCCTCTGTTTATTTTAATACTCATTTGTCATTCTTTGGGGAAAATATATTCTCCAATGGAGAACTGATGCCACAGTTCAGGAAACTCACTAGGCAACAGAAATTGCTTTCTGAACTCTGGCTTGTCCAGTATCACTGTATTCAGAAGGGTAAGTCTCACTGTTTGATCATTCCATGAAAGCCTAGAACCGTCTTCTCTTACTTAGAGTTCCCATTGACTAAAACACCAGCATCACCTTAGCACATCAAAAAATAGAATGATAAGAATTACCCAGATAATGTATAATGATCAAGAACACTCAAGAAACAACATTAATATACACATATGCATATGTACATATATACACATCAAACTGTACTAAAACCTCCAACAATGCAAATTCAACAGAAGGATGATGCAATAAATACCTTCCCTGGGGTTTCCATTTTGGAGCCTAAATATAAATAAAATCAGTATTTAGAGAGTACTTGTTTGGGGGCATCTGTGTGGCTCAGTCAGTTGAGTGGCTGGCCCTTGGTTTCAGCTCAGGTCCTGGGATGAGCCCCACATAGGGCTCCAGGCTCAAAGGGGAGTCTCCTTGAAGATTCTCTCTCTCCCTCTCTCTCTGCCCCTCCCTCTGCTTGTACACCTGTGCTTTCACAATCTCTCTCTCTATAAAATACATAAATCCTTAAAAACATAAAAAATAAAAAATATCTGTTTTATGAAAGCAGATCACTCCCTCCTGACTAATTACTGTACACCTCCGTAGTTTGTCATAACGAGAAGTTTCCATTCCGAGAAATTAGAATACATCAGAATGACTTTTAAGTCCCTTTAAACTTGCTGAAACTAGATTATTTTTTATGCTTACACTTCCCATCGATTCTTATTTAATGAACATAAGTATATTTTACAAAGCTACTGAAGTGTCAAAATTAGTCGGATTGAGAGACGATTAGTGAGAGATCAAGACAGACGTGTATTCCTCTCTGCCTAACCTAACATTTATTAAAGACAAAACTCAGGTTTCTAAAATGAAAAGCTATTCCAGGAAAAACCAAATGAAGATGACGTCATGCAATTCAAGACAGATACTAGTTAACTAACTGTGCACCTGCTCAACTCTTTAATGAACTGTTCAATCAATTCTTGGCATCTATATCCTAGTACAGAAAAGATTAAAAAACAGTGTTTCATTGCCTAATTTGCTGGAGCCCGGTGGGTTAGTCATCTATATAAACTGTTGCTATCAGGTGTGTGTTGAGGTAAAATGAGATGCATTCATCTGTGAATCAGTGAAGTGGCGGACAAAGTTCAAGTGTATCATCTTTTGCAGCTACTGTCCACTAGAGTTAAAGAAGAGCTCAAAGCCACGTCTCCAGTCTCCATGGTATGAGGCAACTGATAGCCCTTTATCTTCCCTGCTACAACCCAAACCTGAGCTGCTGACAGCTCCGTTGAATCTACCCAATCTTCAAAGATCTGCTTAAACCAGTCTTTGAAATGATGAGAAGAAGCCCTAACCAGCAACATGAATACATCTGCAGGACCACAGTGTAAAACACATTTGATTTACCATCAGATCATTCACTGGCTCCGGAGGTGTTAGCTTAAGTTTGAATCTCAGAGCTACCACTCTCGAGCTATGCGACCTTGGCCCAATCACTAAGTTCTTTGTGACTCATTTTCTCCTTCTGGAAAATGGAGCGCATTTCTTGATATATTGTTTTCCTGACTGAAGTTATTTTCAGATGGTACTAAAAACTCACCTAGTGATGGAGGGAAATGAAATGTTTGCAATTGAGAAAAAAGTTTACAGAGCAGATAGCATTTACTACCATCTTGACAAAGTTGGCTTGATTGAAGCTGTCTGTTCTAAAATTGTATTAACACATTAGCACATATATTAACACAAAATTATATGAGCACATCAAAGCTCTCTGTTCTAAAAGCACATTAACCTAGGAATGGTTATTAGTTTTGTCATGAATACTTTTCTTTTTAAGAAAAGTCTAGGGGTGCCTGGGTGGCTCAGTGTGTTAAAGCCTCTGCCTTCCGCTCAGGTCATGAT
The DNA here is from genome assembly GCF_002288905.1 of Enhydra lutris kenyoni. Lineage (NCBI taxonomy): Eukaryota > Metazoa > Chordata > Mammalia > Carnivora > Mustelidae > Enhydra > Enhydra lutris. Next base: position 5,674,207 of record NW_019154140.1, read on the forward strand.
CCCAGCGTCCTGGATCGAGCCCCGCATCGGGCTCTCTGCTCTGCAGAGATCCTGCTTCCTCCTCTCTCTGCCTGCCTCCCTGCCTGCTTGTGATCTCTCTCCCTGTCAAATAAATAAAATCTTTAAAAAAAAAAAAAGTCTATATGGAAAAATATTCCCCCCAAATAGTCTTTTGAACCAAAGCTAATACTTGAAAACAGAGTTCTGTGTTCCAGGAAGTTTGGAAAACATTGTGTCAAAAGTTCTTATGGGATTCCTCAGAGGTTTTAATCAATCTCCCTAAGGAGCATGAAGTATTTCTCCACGACTGTGAGCCCATTTTGGAGGAACATCTCCCAGGGGTGATGATCCAGAGTATACCCTTTACCAGATTTTAGCATAAATGAATGTCTGATGAAGGAATTAGAACAGAATTATTATTTAAGGCCGCATGACAGCGCTATCAAATTCCTTGGTTTACGGACTATTGTTGAGAAGTTTGATGGCAGTGATTTTAGCAGACTTCGTATAAATATTTTTCTTTGATAGTAGACTTTTAACAAGGATTATTTTTCCAACTAATAGTTATTAAAATTGGTTAAAATGGCTTTAGGCTATAAAATACCTGAACATGTATTATGGCACCGGATACTAAAATAAGCTAGCTGTAATATTATTATTCTCCCTATTTAATGAGAAAGGAAACAAAGGTTCAGGGAGGTTAGGTGGTTTGTCCAAAGACACAGAACTAATAATTGGCAGACTGGAGCACGAACCATTGGCTTCAAGTTCAGTATCTCCCACAGCTCACCTTCCTTTTCTTGTGAGCATTTTCTCTTTTAAGACTGATAACTGTTTTCCTGCCTATAATGTAGCCAACACTGAATAGCCTGCTTAGCCATAAAATTATGTTTTTTAAAATAATTACTATCAAAGCAATTATCTATCATAATTGCATGAATTCTAATGTCAGTATAATGACTTTATTTTCTATGAATTTGAGCTGGATTTATGTGAGAAACTGAGTAATACCAGGAATTGTATTTGGTTGAATTTTAGTGTTATGTTCTCTAAATGGGCTACAATTTCTTACTGGTACTAGGAAAAAGATAGCTGCATAGATCACTCACCATCTCAGTTTCACACATGACGAAACAACTAGCAAATGGTTCTCAAAACAAAATATCAGAATAGATCTAGGCTCTCAGGAGACTCAAGTCTCATTTCCAATATTGGGATACAGGGGCTAAACTCTGGGGTCCCCTCCAGGGGGTGAAAAGGTAGCGCAGAGCCCACATGTCGCACATGGATAGCTCAGAGAGGAAAATGTGCCCTGTGTGGTCAGCATTCAACACCAGCCCCAAGGACGTTAGCTCCCGTCTCTCTGGTCTGGAAATGGCATTACATGCAGTCACCTGAACAGTCATAGTCAACAAACACAACACCTTCCTTTTCCAACTCGACACACGTGGCACGAATCAACTACAGCCATCTATACAAACCATCTTCTAAACTGCTCACTTCCCCCTGGCTCCCCAACACCATGGTCTTCCATGCCTTCATGCCTTTGAGTGTATTCTGTCCACTTTCTGGAAGCCCTTGCCACTGACTCTGCCTGTCAACTTCACCTTTTGCTCATCTTTCTAGTCCCAGCTCACATATCACCACTTAAGTGAATGAAACCCTTCCCGACTCCAGTTATCTTTTTTCTTGGTAGGCTGGGGACGTGGGGTGGAGGTGGAGAGCTCAATGAAGGCTGGAAAAAGAGAACCAGCATGTTTTGGACACGGAATTTAGTACTTAACAAGCACCCTGGGAGATGGATGTTTTTACCCTTGCTTTTCAGATGAGAAAACAGGGACCGAGTTCCGTGGCTTGCAAGAGGTGGGATTTGAATTAGGACTCAGGTAGACGGGATTCCAAAGCTCTCCTCATTCCGTCCCATGATTAAACTGGGCTCCAGAAATAGATCATAATACATTGTTTGGCCCCCTTTAAACTCTGGGTCCCTCGACAGCCAGTCTCTGTTATTCTGATCTGTGTTCCCAGCATTTGCTGTAGCATCTGACCCTAGGAGCTCAGTACCCATAGCCGATGAGTGAGTGAGTGAATGAAGAAAGCTCTATGATTTGCATACTGTAACAAACACTTTCTATTCCTGAGTTATTAAATGAAATGACCTGTGATTTATCCCTAAGGATAATCTGTATCTTTTCTCTATTTTTTTGTAAGTCACGAGGCACCACAATTAGGTGTCCAGCTCTAGTTTTGGTGCCCAGAGAGACAGTGATGAAATCTGCCAGGCCACCAGCTACTCTGACGTGCTTTGCACAACTGGTGTTTGAACAGGGACTGACATTGATTTGACATCGACAGGTAACACAATAGCGTGGCAGCTTTCGGAAAATGATATCAAGGTAGTCTAAAAGCAAATTTTACCCCGTGTGACATTCCTCCGAGAGTTAAAAACTAATTCATGTCAGTCTTAACTTCATATTTTCTTTATCAGGAAAAATCAAATGAAAAGACTTATCAGCCCAAACCAGACATGTTTAGGGAGAATTACCACATTGAATACATCTATAGGTACAAATATACGTACAAAAATTTATGTACGAACTCCAAATGTATAGAAGACAGAAAATGAGAAGAGAAACACTTGGTTTCGGATTTCTAGAACCAGATGCCCTACATTTGAATTCCAGCTCTGAATTCACTTACCAGCTAATAACTACTTAGTAGTTACACAGTAATTAGGCAAATGATTGACCTCTCTATCCTTCAGTTTCCTCATCCGTTATTTGGGGATAATAGTTGTACCTATTCACAGAGTTGGGTTTTTTGTTTTGATTGATTGATTGATTTGTCAGAGAGAAACACAGTAAGAGTGGGAACATAAACAGAGGGAGTGAGAGAGGATGAAGCAGGCTCCCTGGTGAGCAGGGAGCCTGATGCAGGGCTCGATCCCAGGACTCTGGGATCATGACCTGACCTGAAGGCAGACACTTAATGACTGAGCCACCTAGGTGCCCCTCACAGAGTTGTTTTAAAAACTTTAATTAAGTCACTTGCACCATATACCCTTTTCAAATAGAAAATGTTGGGATGCCTGGGTGGCTCAGTTGTGTAGGTGGCTGCCTTTGGCTCAGATCATGATCCCAATGTCTTGGGATCGAGTCCCACATCGGGCTCCTTTCCCAGTGGGGAGCCTGCTTCTCCCTCTGCCTGCTGCTCCCCCTGCTTGTGCTCTCTCTCTGACCAATAAATAAATCTTTAAACACACACACACACACACACACACACACACACACACACACACACACACA
>NW_019154140.1:5677521-5694781 GCF_002288905.1 Enhydra lutris kenyoni
ATGGAAAATGCTGATAATAGTCACATAATTTGGGTGAAAAATTCTCATAACCACCCCAGAACTTTATTCAGGTCCCCTGGGCCTGTTTCCTCATCCTTAGTACAAGAGGCAGACTGCTTGACCCTTGCATCCTGTGTGATCTACACTCTACAAATGAATAGCTTCTGGGTGTTCTTTTATTCCCTTGCCATCACCATAAAACCCCAGTTTCCTATTTGCCTTCTGAAGAGATGGAGGACAGGAAACAATTATTAATCTACTTCTTAATTTTCAGAAGACGCAATCTAAAATAGAACAAAACAAAACTTGCTAAGTTCCATGAAAGCATTTAACTTCTAGTCTTCAAATGTAGGAGAGGTGGTGTGAAAGAGGACAGAAATATGTGCTCACTTCTGCGTTGGGCTCTAGCCTCCCGCGGTCCCAAGGGTAGAGCATTACTTCATTCTTTCTCCTTGTTTGCATGGTTTCTCTTGAGACTGTGAGCTCTGTTGCTGTTTTGTCAAGATATATTTGCTGAATAAATAAAAGAATGGATGGGTACATCAACGATGTCTCTCTGTTTTTCAAGAAGTTGAAAAGCTGAGTAAGAAAAAATGGACTTTTTACAAAACAAAAATATTTCAGATTAAAATACTATGTGAAGATGACTTTGGCACTTATTGGTCTTAAAATTACAACCTGGTGTTACTGGGGAGCCTATCTTACTTCATTCTGGAAGGGGAGATATTCCTAACCTATATGGGACCTTGGAGAAGTTGAGTCTAACTGAGATCATCTTCTGTGTCATTCCAGCCACTGACCAGGGTGGAGTCTGCCTTCTTTTCTTCCCAGAGTGGAAGCATTCTTCCAGCCCCTTCTTCGATGAGGGTCTCAGCAAAGTAGGAGGTCTGGGCCCTTCTCTTCTGTAGCATTCCTACCCAGTCAGCCCTCAACTTCCCACAAACACAGGACTATGTAGATGTGTTAAATTCTGAAGAATGAGGCACATCTCAGAAGGGTATTCCAAAATGAGAGTTTGAAGGTTGAAATGGGACTAATTTGAGTGTACAAAGGATGGCTCTGACAGAAAGCCTCTTGAACACTCCCTTCACTTGAAACATTCCTCCCCTCTGGACTCTGCCTACACACAGCTAGCCTCTCCACTCAAATCTGGTGACCCCATCTCCTACCTCAGAAAACCCAGTCTTGTCCATAACTACTCACCTTCTGACTTAATTGACACTTAGTGGGTGCCCCTCAGTGTTAGGTGCTAGGGACAGAACTATGAGCAAAACGGACATGATCCCTGTCCTTGTGAAGTTTATAATGTGGCAAGAGAAAATATTTTCATCAAAGTGTGACACAAATAAATAGAAAATGACAAAGATTGTAGTGAAGGAAGGATCCACTGGGCCCAGGGAAAGAATTCCTTGAGACCATGACTCAAGGATCAGCATGAGGAGAGTTTTATTTCTTAAGACAGTCATGACTTTGGCATATTCATATGCCCACGGGCAGCCCATGCCTGATTTGAGTGGTTGCTCCTGAGATAGGAGAGGCGCAGATCCATTTCAGGTCACAAGAAGGACTCCTCTCCAGAGGCGGACAAACTCCTATGTCGAAAATGGGGTAAATGTTGGATTCTGATTCTAGTTCTGTCTCCCTGCCAGTAAGAGCCATGAGCTGACTGATCTGTTACTAGGTCCCCCGTGAATCAGCACATCACGCAGAACATGCTTTACCGACCTAGAGATAACCAGTGTTACTTAATCTTTTGCTTGATTCTTTAAGAATCATAGAGCTTCTCATCCCACCTGAATACTGTGCTTTCAATTCATTTTCTGTACTTTTAGACCAACCACACTGCAACGGGCATCATTGTGTGTTAGTTGTTAAGGCTGCTCCCTTTGCTGTCTGGAAGGAATGATCCAGCCTGATGGAATCTTTTTCATTCTGGATCGTCTGGTGATGATTGAGGTGGGAGAGGGAGGCATTTGTTAGTTCAACTTGCCATCGAGAGCTCAAGAGAAAAAAAAAAAAATTCTGGTTCTTTTAAAAAGCCTGACTGTAAACTGAAGGGCTATCTGAGTGAGTCAGTAAGAAATTAGCCCCAAACATGGGGCATGGGGTACCTCCATTTAGAGAAAGCTATGGTCCACGAACCAGAGGTTCCTTTAAACCTTGAACAAACAAAAATGGTAAATTCAATTTGGAAGTGAAATTTAGAGTCAGTCCCTGCATTTTTTCTTAAACTTATGTTGACATATTGCAGCATGTAGTACATTAGGAAAGACATGTTGCAATATTCTGCAATATTTAATGTGTAAAGGACAAAGTCACACCTCAATCCCATGTTCTGCGTTTTGTGGGTTTTTTTGTTTGTTTGTTTGTTTTATTTTGTTTTGTTTCTTACTCTGTAATCCCCACCACCTGTTTAATCCATCCTCCTACCTACCTCCACTCTGATAATGATCAGTTTATTCTCTATAATTAAGAGTCTGTTTCTTGATTTGTCTTTCTTACTCTTATTTCTTTCCCTTTGCTTATTAGTTTTGTTTCTTTAATTCCACGTATTAGTGATCATAGGGTATTTTCTTTCTCTGACTTATTTTGCTTAGCATTGTACTCTCTACCTCTATCCATATTATTACAAATGGCAAGATTTCATTCTTTTTTATGGATGACTAATATTCCATTACACACACATGCACAAACACACACACCCCACTTCTTCAGATATTCATCAACCGATGGCCACCTGGACTGCTTCCATATCTTGGCTGTTGTAAACAATGCTGTGATAAACAGAGGAGTACATGTATCTCTTCGAACAAACGTTCTTGTATTCATTGGGTAAATGCCCAGTGGTGTTGGGTCATAGGGTAGCTCTATTTTCAAGTTTTTGAGGAACCTCCATACTGTTTTCCAGAGTGGATGCATCAGTTTACATTCCCACCCACAGTGTAAGAGGGTCTCCCTTTCTCCGCATCCATGCCATCATTTGTAACTTTATTTATATGAATCCTTTCTCTTTTTTTCTTGATTAACCTGGCTAGAAGTTTATCAATTTTATTGATTTTTTTTTCAAAGAACCACCTCCTGGTTTCATTGATCTGTTCTATTGTTTTTTTACTTTCTGTATCATTTATTTCTGCTCTAATCTTCATCATTTCTAATCTTCATCATTTCTTTCCTTCTGCTGGCTTTACATTTTGTTTGCTGTTCTTTTTCTAGCTCCTATAGGTGCAAGGTTAGGTTATTCATTTGAGATTTTTCTTGCTTTTTGAGGGAGGCCTGTATGGCTGTGAGCCTCCCTCTTAGAACCACTTTTACTGCACCCCAGAGGTTTGAGGCCATTGTGTTTTCATTTTCACTTGTTTCCATGTATATTTTTTATTTCTTCTTTTATTTCTTGGTTGACCCATTCATTGTTTCATAGCTTGTTATTTAACCTCCATGTATTTATGGTCTTTCCAGATTTTTTCTTGTGATTGACTTCTAGATGCGTAAGAGATTTGTGTTTTTCAGTATAACCAATTTTTATGCTAGCAATTTAACTTATAACATAAAGGGAGAATCCTACCAAAGGTGACTTCGTATGTAAGTCTGTCATCATGATCATGACATTTGGTTTCCAACTATAATTTCCAGATAGCCTCATCAAACCAAATCTGCTTATAGGCCTGCTCTTATTTTAATATCAGCACCTGAATGTGTAAGGCAAGTAGGCCTTTAGGTACTCCTTAAACCCAAACCTACAGAGTTGCCTCCTCAGCTTGCTTGCAAAGCAGGCCCTGGAGAGAGCTGTTAGGGCAGCCTAAGAGGTATCCTGAAATGGGGGAAGCATCACCCTTTCTGGAACTGGCCTTGGCTCTGAAAATGAATGTTTGACATCTGTCTAATTTATCTTCCACTTTCTCTGGCCCCATGAAAGGTGGTGTGTGTCCGTGGCAGGGGATAGGGGTGCGGAATTGGAAGGGGCAGTGCCCTCCCATTCTCATCCTTCTCCATATCAAAACCTGCTCAGAAGCAAGGCCTGATAAACTCCCTGGCTTTGAGGTGTGAAGGTTTAAAGTACTATCTTCTATGTATTAAGCAACAATTTACTGAATATTTTTATGCTAGATAATGTCTAAGATACAAGAGAGACAAGTTAGACATTCTCAGTTTTTAAAAATGTGCAATCTAGTGGAGGAGGTCATACATGCAAGAGTAATCATTGTAAATGAGAGTCCTTGTCGGCGCTGGGTGGAGACCGGTGCTGAGGAGGTCATCCAGAGGAATATGAAGTAAGCAGCCTTGTGGTTCCGGTTGGGACATGGTAGGACCATATCTCTGTACCTTCCCAAAAGCAGCAAGGTAGTGTTTAATGTTAATTATTTTCTCTGGCACTTGAAGTAGGCTTTTTCCTTAATGATGTTTACTATTAACAGAATAATAAAACAATCTTTAGGCCAAAGGGCCTAGACCCTCTACATTGAAATTTCAGATACCCAGAAGGAAGATGCTCTGTCCCTATAGTCCCAGATCACTGACAGGTCTGTGTGGAGGTTTACACCAGGTTGATGAAGAGCAGAGGGTAAAATAGAAACTCTCAGACTGCATTCTGGAGAGGCTGATTCAATAATGTTGGCCTTTGCCTCTAGAGTTTAACCACCTACCCCAGGTCATTTTCATGTATGGCCAAGTTTGAAAATTTCATGACGTCCTGAAATGCCTGAAATTATACCAAATTGGGGTATGTCTATTTGGAAGTCCAGCTCTCGCCCTTTCCTGGCACCATAGCTCAGTGTCAAACAGTGACTTTGGCCCCAAACAGATGGGATTCATTGTGTTTCAGTGTCCATATGTGTTACATGGATGCTGCTTGCTCCAGAATCCTGGTCCATGAACTTCAGCAGGATGGGACTTGGGGCCAGATCAATAGTTTGCAAGCAGTGTCCCTGGATGGCTACTTGAATAAGAGTTCTCCAGGGTGCTTGTGGAAAATTCCCAAATCCTACCCCAGGCCTGTTGAATCAGAATCTCAGGAATGAGCAGGAATCTAATTTTAACAAGTTTAGTCCATATTAAAAGTATTCCTCAAGTGGTTCTTGCTCCTATTGAGAACATCTAGACCAGGTTCACTGACTGAGGAGACAGATGAGGGCAGTGTCGGGAAGGTGACAGGTCCAGGTAGCCAAATATAGTACCTATAGGGTCTGGTGACAACTCACCATAATGGAAAAGAGCGTGGTGTCTGCACAAGGGGAGTGGCTGAGGAGGAAATTCTAGGGGGTGCTATGGGGAGGGTGGAGGGAGGCCCTGATGTAGGAGATTCAGGAAATACTTTTGTCATGGATTCTCTCAGCAGAAGGACCCTAGTGACAGCACTGGGAATTGGGGGCAGGACACCAGTCCTCCAAGGAGACCAGGGTCCGAGGCGGATTCCCAAAGAAGAATTAAGATGGAAGGCAAAATGTAGCAATTTGCTGTGAACTCTGGGTAGACCAGTGACTCGAGGTGGAGTCTCTGAATATGAGATGCCTCCAAACTGAGTTGAATGGGCTTCTGCAGGTAGAAGTCAAAGGGCCACCATGAGTAAAGAGAGGTATAAGGCTGAAGAAGGCAGCACTTGACAGCCTGGCATTGCTGGGAAGGCTGAGATGCAGAGGAGGATGACCACAGCACCCTAATAGCTGGAAAAAAGCCATGTCCCTGAACTCTGGGGTGATCATTCTAGAGTACCATCTTTTCATGGTACAAGAAAATGATTATAAGAAAACTGAACCCTGAGTAGTTGTAAAAAACCCATTTGGGGGCACCTGCGTGGCTCAGTCTGTTGAGCGTCTGTCTCCAGCTTAGGTCATGATCCTGAAGTTCCAGGGTTGAGGCCCGCATAGGGCTCCCCCTGCTCAGCGGGCAGCCTGCTTCTCCCTCTGTCAGTCCCCCTGCTTGTGCTCTTTCTTTCTCTCAAATAAATAAATAAAATCTTAAAAAAAAATAAAACCATCATTTCTAGTTTCACTTATGAAAAGCAGCTGCTTTATATAACCAATAAGATTGGGCCAGTTTATACAGCCAGTAAATGGGGAAAACTTTTGCCCATTTTAATAACAAAAAGGAATTAAAAAAAGAATGCAAAGAACTGTGCATAACTAAGTACACAAGTAGGCGTTAGGTAAAACAATGCCATTCTGGAGGTGTTTTTTTTTTAAATTATTTTATCAGTAATTAGTGTTATGGGAATTGGAATAAATAACAAATTTTTTAAATGTGTAATTAAGGGGGTGCCTTGGTGGCTCAGTGGGTTAAGCCTCTGCCTTCGGCTCAGGTCATGATTTCAGAGTCCTGGGATCAAGCCCCGCACCGGGCTCTCTACTCAGCTGGGGGCCCGTTTCCCCCTCTCTCTCTGCTTGCCTCTCTGCCTACCTGTGATCATTCTCTCTGTCAAATAAATAAATAAAATCTTAAAAATAAATAAATAAATAAATAAATGTGTAATAAAATAATAAAAGGATAAAGTCATCCATTTTCTCTTTCTACACGTCTATGTATAAAGGCATTAGACAGAACTTTAGCATCTTAAAGTTATGTTTTTTCACTCATAGGTATTTATTGCCTATTTATCCTAAGATACAATGTTGTCTGTACCAACATATAAGCCTAAATTTAATAGAGGTTAAATAGTACTATATTATATACATTGTATAATATGTAATATAATATATGGTATTATATTATCATATATAATATATATTAACATTTGTTACATACTGTGTTATATTATTTACATAATATATTACATGTACATGTGTGTGCATGTACATACTTATACATATATATTACATGTTATGTGTATATGTACACATATATAATATATACATAGATATGTAATCTCCTATCAAAGTAATGGAAGGAGCTAGTTCCTCTCCTTTCAAAGTGCCCCAGTTATTTCCAAGTATGTCCAAAGGCGACACCTCACACATTTCCACAGACCAATCACTATGGTCTTCCATAGTCAACACGCTGTTCTTCCTTTCCTCCTCCGGCACCCATTCCACCACAGCTGTCCAAGGAGCCACATGGAAAAGCTCAGAGTATTTCCTAGCCCACACTCACAGTGTGGTCTCCAGAATTCCTGTGCATCCATTAGTGCCCAGAGGGGCTGGGACAGTGGTGGAAAGAATGTACTTCTCTGTTCCCTGGGCCATGGGCAGGAAGAAGAACCCATCAGTCCCAGCATCTGCCTCCTCCTCTAGCTCAGTCTCTAGCCTTCCAGTGATAAAAGTCTTCCCCACACATGGTACTGGCAAGAAATGACTAAAGGGGCGGGGTAGGGGGGTGCAGGTTTGGTGAGAAGGAGCTGAGACCCGGCAGCTTCTAGAGTGATAGCTGAACCCACGCTTGGGAGAAAATAATTATATCCTGTTTTTAATAAGCTTTCAGACAACTACCAAGGAGTATTGCCTTTCATTCCTATGGTCTTTAGGCAAAAATTGTTTGTAGGCTAGTGTTTTTCCTCTACATGAGATAGGAGAAGGGGGAAGAATATTGGAAGTGCTTATAATATAGTATTTTGTTAACTTAATTTGTCCTTCTGGAAAATCTGTTTTTACTGCTATGGGAAACATACAAAGATCCAATACTAAAATTTCATTTAAAGTCCTAGGGAATGTGGCTTTCCATTCCTGCATATTACCGCCTCACACTTAAGTACAGTAACTAGTACCCACACTGACAAAGGAATGTGGGACCCACGTGCGGCTATGATCTGTTTCAAGTTGAGAAAGAAAGGCCTTCACTTTAGGAAGCTGAGGCCCCCCCAGGTCCTGTCTGGGAGAATGAGCTGCCCTCCCTTCCTCTCTGGGACCCCAGTGTTAGAGGCTGGGTCAGGGGTGCCTTGGGGGTAAGACTGAGGAGGGAGGATGTAAAGAGCTGTTTCCACTTTCCTGGCCTCGTGCTGGGCGTCTTTGAGGTCTCCTTGGCTTCCTAGTACCTGAGACCCCTGGAAAAGAGTGGTGCAAATATAACCCTGTCTGACATTGAAAACAGAGCACTCTTTAGGCTCTCCTGACAAACACACTGGAATCCCATGCTTTGCTGGATTTCTCCCATTTCTCTGTCCTCTTATGCAGCCTCTGACAAGAAATTTAGAGGTCAGCTCTTTCGGTAACATCTCTACCCAAGAGCCTGGACCCCTTTGGGGTGAATGATGCCTCAAAAACCCTGAGATAGAATTTCCAAGCCATCACTTCAAATTACTGCATAACTGTGTTCATGGAAGTAGTAATGATGATGCTAATACATGTGTGGGAAAGGAAGAAAAGGAAGAATCTGGGCAACTCAACTCAATGAGGTAATTCCCTTGGTTTCTTTTCTTTTCTTTTTTTTTTTTTGCGAAGGGAAAAGTTGAAGTTTTTTATTCATTTGATGACCATTTCTTCAACACCTCTCTTCTCTCTACTATGACACAGTACAAACATGAGGAAAGAGCTCACAATTTCATGGGGCTGACAGAAGTGGGTTTTCAAGATGGTAGTGGCGGGACAGAGGCATGCTAAGCATAAGGTGGCCACCCAGAGCCAGACAAGGAACTTGGCACCTGGGGGCAGAGGGAATGAGAAGAGGTGTTCTAACCTGATGCCTTAACGTTGGTTTCTCAGTGCCGCAGACCCGGTGGCTTGTTAACAACAGAGATCTATTTCTGTGATTGATAGTCTGAGATCAAGGTGCCAGCATGGTGGGGTTCTGGGGAGATCTCCCTTCCGGCTGCAGACTGCTAATTTCTTGTGTCATCTCTTATGGCAGAAAGAGGGTTGGTGAACCCTCTGGGGTCCCTTTTATAATAGCATTCATCCCATTTATGAGGTCTCCACTATTATGACCTCATCACCTCCCAAATATAATTATCTTCACATTGTGGGTTAGGACTTCAACAGATGAATTTTGGGGAGACACATGCAGTCTATAACACCTGAATCTCAAAGAATCATGAAGGATGGGGACTCGGGGAAGCATGGTCTTGCTGACAGATGAAGGTGGGACATGGAATCCAGAGGAAATACTCCCATTAGACCAGAGTTCTACAAAACAAATATTTCTCTGCAAAAACATGGAGTTTAGGTTTCAATTTGGAGGAATACTTTTGCCCTACTTCTTGAGGGGCACTTACCAAATATGTCTTCATTGGACAGATTTATTTAAAATGGTTCAAGTGTAATTAGTTGGTTTCTTAGTGATTTGACAGTGGAACTGCTTCTGAGAAAACCTGGTCACTACAATTAGTGATTGCCCAGTTAGAATGTGAAAGATAATATGGCAACAGAAAAGAGACTTGGGGAATGCCTGGGTGGTTCAGTTGGTTAGTGTCTGACTCTTAGTTTTGACTCAGGTCATGGTCTTAGTGTCTTGAGATGAAGCCCCACATCAGGCTCTATACTTAACATGGAGCCTGCTTGGGATTCTCTCTCCCTCTGCCCCTCCCCACTCATGGTCTCTCTCTCTAAAAATAAAATAGAATAAAATCTTTTAAAAAAAAGAGAGAGAGAGGGAGAGAGAAAGAGACTTGGTTCTGCTGATGAATAATGTGAATGAACACCTATGGAAAACAAGTTTTCTAGTTTGTAAATGCAACTTAATCAGGTGTATTAATGAGACGGTCTCTGAACAGCACCGTGTCCTTTCCCAAAGTGCTTTTCCTGTACATTCTTTCATCAACTCTGCTGATTTTACTGAATAGCTTCCTGAAACAAGAACTTGTGTATATTTATGTTTGTTTATTGGCTGTTTACTAGGAGCTGGGCACCAGGACAAGCACTTCCCATGCTGTTCAGCTTGTTGATGCTGCCCCATGAGGTAAGAGCTTGACTGTCCCATACTACAGAGCTCACATGGCAGATGTCACCAGAACTCATCACTGCCTCTTTCATCCCATGACTACGTCTTTGATATTATCATTTTAATATTATGTATTAAATTAATATTACATTAATATTAATATTATGTATCCAACTGTCTTTTTAAAAATATTTTAATTTATTTATTTGACAGAGATCACAAGCAGGCAGACAGGCAAGCAGAGAGAGAGGAAGGGAAGCAGGCTCTCGGCTGAGCAAAGAGCCCAAAGCAGGGCTCGATCCCAGGACTCCGGGATCATGACCCAAGCCAAAGGCAGAGGCTTTAACCCACTGAGCCACCCAGGCAACCCCCAACTATCTTTAAATACTTTCTATATCTACTCTTCCTTCATTGGTTGGTAGATCAGATACAACTTACTTAGTTTAAGAAGAATCTTCCAGTTCAGTGTCTTACCGGATTCTGAGAAACATGGGATTCTTAGAATTGTGACCAAATGTCTACCACAGTGGCTTTGGGGAGTCCCCCTGGGCTTGTACCCTGGTTCCACTGGTCACTCCCTGAGTGAGCCATTGTACTTCTCTGTGCTGCCCTTAGCAAAACTGGGGGAGTAATGTTATACTTCACGAGACTGTGTGAGGCTGGATAGACAATACAGAAAATAGAATAAAATAGTGCCGCATGTAATAAATACTCAGTAAACACCAGATTTTAATATTATTGTTCTTAGGGCTGTCATTGATTCCATTACTTTCTCACATTTGCATTTGCAACTAACACTCTTTAAACTGTTCTCTCTTACCTGTATTTATGTGAGATAGGTTTAGGTAATATATTAATATTATATATATTATTTAATCATAGGAAAAGAGCTTGCTCTCTTGCCCACCATCTGCAGGCCCCAGCTCGCATGGGTTTTCCTCTTTGAAACCCCTGCTGACCCACACTCCCATGGGAGTCACCACTAAGCTTTGCGACATACGTCTTCAGTATCGCTCATGGCACTCATTACAGCGAGTTGCTTACATATCTAGCTCCCTAATAATAACTCTGGATTTGTTAGGATCAGGGAGCATGCCTTATTTATCCTTTTGACCTCAGTTCATTGCAGATTTCGAATTATATTCCATTAATGAGCGGATGACTGAATTAACAAACCTAAAAGGATGATATTATTCATTTTTAAAATAAAGTCTGCACATCAGAGCAGGAAGAGGCTTAGGAATAACTAAGTCCATTCTCTCTATTCCCATTGTCCCTTCCTTTAGAGGTGAAGAAGCAGAGGTACAAAGGGGCAAGACTTGCCTAATGTCACATGGATAGTTAAGTGGTCAGAGTAAGCCTGTGGAAGTGCGTGGCCCTTGACAGACAATCAGAAATAGTTGCCACACAAGAAAACAAAATCCAAATCCAGGTCTTTTTTTTTTTTTTAACTGTTTTGTCCCTTTTTATCATGATTAATTTTTTCAGTGAAGCTGCTTTTAGCTACAATTAACAGAAAATGCAACTCAGTTTGGCTTAAATAATAAAGGTCCCCCCGTCCCCGGCTCCTGTGATTCAAAAATCTAGAGGGGAGGGCCGATTTCAGGGCTGGTGTGATTCAGCAACTTAGTGATATTGTGGTTTTCTTTCTGTGTCTCCATGTTGCCTCCTGCAGTATGAGCCTTATACTAAAGCTGCCTCCTTTTTTTTTTTAATTTAATTTTATTTTATCAGTGTTCCAAGATTCATTGTTTATGCACCACACCCAGTGCTCCATGCAATACGTGCCTTCCTTAATACCCACCACTAGGTTCACCCAACACCCCACCCTATTCCCCCCCAAAACCCTTAGTTTGTTTCTCAGAGTCCACAGTCTCTCATGGTTGTCTCCCTCTCCGATTTGCCCCAATTTACTTTTCCTTTCCTTCTCCTAATGTCCTCCATGTTATTCCTTATGCTCCACAAGTAAATGAAACCATATGAAAATTGACTTTCTCTGCTTGACTTATTTCACTCAGCATAATCTCCTCCAGTCCCGTCCATGTTGATACAAAAGTTGGATACTCATCCTTTCTGATAAAGGCATAATACTCCATTGTCTATATGGACCATATCTTCTTTATCCATTTGTCCATTGAAGGGCATCTTGGCTCTTTCCACAGTTTTGTGATTATAGTCATTGCTGCTATGAACATTGGGGTACAGATGGCCCTTCTTTTCACTGCATCTGTATCTTTGGGATAAATACCCAATAGTGCAATTGCAGGGTCATAGGGTAGCTCTATTTTTAATTTCTTAAGGAATCTCCACACTGTTTTCCAAAGTGGCTGCACCAACTTGCATTCCCACCAACAGTGTGAGAGGGTTCCCCTTTCTCCACATCCTCTCCAACACTTGTTGTTTCTTGTCTTGTTAATTTTGGACATTCTCACTGGTGTAAGGTGGTATCTCAATGAGATTTTGATTTGAATTTCCCTGATGGCTAACAATGATGAACATTTTTTCATGTGTCTGTTAGCCATTTGTGTGTCTTCTTTGGAGAAGTGTCTGTTCATATTTTCTGCCCATTTTTTGACATGATTATCTGTTTTTTGGGTGTTGAGTTTGAGGGGTTCTTTATAGATCTTAGATATCAGCCCTTTGTCTGTAGTGTCATTTGTGAATATCTTCTCCCATTCCATGGGTTGTTTCTTTGTTTTGTTGACTGTTTCCTTTGCTGTGCAGAAGATTTTGATTTTGATGAAGTCCCAAAAGTCCATTTTTGCTTTTGTTTCCTTTGCCTTTGGAGACATATCTTGAAAGAAGTTGCTGTGGTAGATGTCGAAGAGGTTGCTGCCTATGTTCTCCTCTAGGATTTTGATAGATTTTCTGCCTCATTTTGAGGCCTTTTGTCCATTTCAAGTTTATCTTTGTGTATGGAGTAAGAGAATGGTTGAGTTTCATTCTTCTATACATAGCTGTCCAATTTTCCCAACACCATTTATTGAAGGGACTGTCTTTTTTCCACTGTATATTTTTTCCTGCTTTGTCGAAGATTATTTGACCATAGATTTGTGGGTCCATTATCTGGGCTCTCTACTCTGTTCCACTGGTCTATGTGTCTGTTTTTGTGCCAGTACCATGCTGTCTTGGTGGTCACAGCTTTGCAGTAAAGCTTGAAATCAGGCAACGTGATGCTCCCAGTTTTGTTTTTCTTTTTCAACATTTCCTTAGCAATTCGGGGGCTTTTCTGGTTCCAAACAAATTTTAGGATTGTTTGTTCCAGCACTTTGAAAAATGCCAGTGGAATTTTGATTGGGATGGCATTGAAAGTGTAGATTGCTCTAGGCAGTATAGACATTTTAACAATGTTTATTCTTCCAATCCATGAGCATGGAATGCTTTTCCACCTTTTTGTGTCTTCTTCAATTTCTTTCATGAGTGTTCTGTAGTTACTCCAGTATAGATCCTTTACCTTTTTTGGTTAGGTTTATTCCAAGGTATCTTATGGTTCTTGGTGCTATAGTAAATGGAATCAATTTTCTAATTTCCCTTTCTATATTTTCATTGTTAATATAAAAGAAAGTGACTGATTTCTGTACATTGATTTTGTATCCTGCCACATTACTGAATTGCTGTATGAGTTCTAGTAATTTGGGGGTGGAGTCTTTTGGGTTTTCCATATAAGGTATCATGTCATCTGCAAAGAGAGAGAGTTTGACTTCTTCTTTGCCAATTTGAATACCTTTTATTTCTTTTTGTTGTCTGATTGCTGTTGGTAGGACTTCTAGTACTATGTAGAACAACAGTGGCGAGGGTGAGCATCCTTGTCATGTTCCCGAGCTCAGAGGGAAGGCTATCAACATTTCCCCATTGAGAATGATATTTGCTTTTGATTTTTCATAGATAGATTTTATGAAGCTGAGGAATGTTCCCTCTATCCTTATACTTTGAAGAGGTTTAATCAGGAACAGATGCTGTATTTTGTCAAATGCTTTTTCTACATCAATTGAGAGGAACACATGGTTCTTCTCTCTTCTCTTATTGATTTGTTCTATCACATTGATTGTTTTGCGAATGTTTAACCACCCTTGCCTCCCAAAGATAAATCTTACCTGGTCATGGTGGATAATCTTTTTAATGTACTGTGGGATCCTATTAGCTAGGATCTTGTTGAGAATCTTGGCATCCATGTTCATCAGGGATATTGGTCTGCAGTTTTCCTTTTTGATGGGGTCTTTGCCTGGTTTGGGGATCAGGGTAATGCTGGCTTCATAGAAAGAGTCTAAAAGTTTTCCTTCTGTTTCTATTTTTTGAAACAGCTTCAAGAGAATAGGTATTATTTCTTCTTTGACTGTTTGGTAGAATTCTTCAGGGAATCTGTCAGGTCCTGGGCTCTTGTTTTTGTTTGTTTGTTTGTTTGTTTTTTAATTTTATTTTTAATAAACATATAATATATTTTTATCCCCAGGGGTACAGGTGTGTGAATTGCCAGGTTTACACACTTCACAGCACTCACCATAGCACATACCTTCCCCAATGTCCATAACCCCACCCCCCCTCTTCCAACCCCCCTCCCCCCATCAACCCTCAGTTTGTTTTGAGAGATTAAGAGTCACTTATGGTGTGTCTCCCTCCCAATCCCATCTTGTTTCATTTACTCTTCTCCTACCCCCTTAACCCCCCATGTTGCATCTCCTCTCCCTCATATCAGGGAGATCATATGAGAGTTGTCTTTCTCCCATTGACTTATTTCGCTAAGCATGATACCCTCTAGGTCCATCCACGTCGTCGCAAATGGCAAGATTTCATTTCTTTTGATGGCTGCATAGTATTCCATTGTGTATATATACCACATCTTCTTTATCCATTCGTCTGTTGATGGACATCTAGGTTCTTTCCATAGTTTGGCTATTGTAGACATTGCTGCTATAAACATTCAGGTGCACGTGCCCCTTCGGATCACTACGTTTGTATCTTTAGGGTAAATACCCAGCAGTGCAATTGCTGGGTCATAGGGTAGTTCTATTTTCAACATTTTGAGGAACCTCCATGCTGTTTTCCAGAGTGGTTGCACCAGCTTGCATTCTCACCAACAGTGTAGGAGGGTTCCCCTTTCTCCGCATCCTCGCCAGCATCTGTCATTTCCTGACTTGTTAATTTTAGCCATTCTGACTGGTATGAGGTGGTATCTCATTGTGGTTTTGATTTGTATTTCCCTGATGCCGAGTGATATGGAGCACTTTTTCATGTGTCTGTTGGCCATCTGGATGTCTTCTTTGCAGAAATGTCTGTTCATGCCTTCTGCCCATTTCTTGAATGGATTATTTGTTCTTTGGGTGTTGAATTTGCTAAGTTCTTTATAGATTTTGGACACTAGCCCTTTATCTGATATGTCATTTGCAAATATCTTCTCCCATTCTGTCAGTTGTCTTTTGGTTTTGTTAACTGTTTCCTTTGCTGTGCAAAAGCTTTTGATCTTGATGAAATCCCAATAGTTCATTTTTGCCCTTGCTTCCCTGGCCTTTGGCGATGTTCCTAGGAAGATGTTGCTGTGGCTGAGGTCGAAGAGGTTGCTGCCTGTGTTCTCCTCAAGGATTTGGATGGATTCCTTTCTCACATTGAGGTCCTTCATCCATTTTGAGTCTATTTTCATGTGTGGTGTAAGGAAATGATCCAATTTCATTTTTCTGCGTGTGGCTGTCCAATTTTCCCAACACCATTTATTGAAGAGGCTGTCTTTTTTCCATTGGACATTCGTTCCTGCTTTGTCGAAAATTAGTTGACCATAGAGTTGAGGGTCTATTTCTGGGCTCTCTATTCTGTTCCATTGATCTATGTGTCTGTTTTTGTGCCAGTACCATGCCGTCTTGATGATGACAGCTTTGTAATAGAGCTTGAAGTCCGGAATTGTGATGCCACCAACTTTGGCTTTCAATATTCCTTTGGCTATTCGAGGTCTTTTCTGGTTCCATATAAATTGTAGGATTATTTGTTCCATTTCTTTGAAAAAAATGGATGGTACTTTGATAGGAATTGCATTAAATGTGTAGATTGCTTTAGGTAGCATAGACATTTTCACAATATTTATTCTTCCAATCCAGGAGCATGGAACATTTTTCCATTTCTTTGTGTCTTCCTCCATTTTTTTCATGAGTACTTTATAGTTTTCTGTGTATAGATTCTTAGTCTCTTTGGTTAGGTTTATTCCTAGGTATCTTCTAGTTTTGGGTGCAATTGCAAATGGGATTGACTCCTTAATTTCTCTTTCTTCTGTCTTGTTGTTGGTGTAGAGAAATGCAAGTGATTTCTGTGCATTGATTTTATATCCTGACACTTTACTGAATTCCTGTACAAGTTCTAGAAGTTTTGGAGTGGACTCTTTTGGGTCTTCCACATATAGTATCATATCATCTGCGAAGAGTGATAGTTTGACTTCTTCTTTGCCGATTTGGATGCCTTTAATTTCCTTTTGTTGTCTGATTGCTGAGGCTAGGACTTCTAGTAATATGTTGAAGAGCAGTAGTGATAATGGACATCCCTGCCGTGTTCCTGACCTTAGAGGAAAAGCTTTCAGTTTTTCTCCATTGAGAATGATATTTGCGGTGGGTTTTTCATAGATGGCTTTGATAATATTGAGGTATGTGCCCTCTATCCCTACACTTTGAAGAGTTTTGATCAGGAAGAGATGCTGTACTTTGTCAAATGCTTTTTCAGCATCTATGGAGAGTATCATATGGTTCTTGTTCTTTCTTTCTTTCATTAATGTGTTGTATCACATTGATTGATTTGCAGATGTTGAACCAACCTTGCA
Organism: Enhydra lutris kenyoni; assembly: GCF_002288905.1. Classification (NCBI taxonomy): domain Eukaryota; kingdom Metazoa; phylum Chordata; class Mammalia; order Carnivora; family Mustelidae; genus Enhydra; species Enhydra lutris. Next base: position 5,694,113 of record NW_019154140.1, read on the forward strand.
GCCCTGGAATAAATCCCACTTGGTCGTGGTGAATAATCCTTTTAATGTACTGTTGAATCCTATTGGCTAGTATTTTGGTGAGAATTTTTACATCTGTGTTCATCAAGTATATTGGTCTGTAGTTCTCTTTTTTGATGGGATCCTTGTCTGGTTTTGGGATCAAGGTGATGCTGGCCTCATAAAATGAGTTTGGAAGTTTTCCTTCCATTTCTATTTTTTGGAACAGTTTCAGGAGAATAGGAATTAGTTCTTCTTTAAATGTTTGGTAGAATTCCCCCGGGAAGCCATCTGGCCCTGGGCTTTTGTTTGTTTGGAGATTTTTGATGACTGTTTCAATCTCCTTACTGGTTATGGGTCTGTTCAGGCTTTCTATTTCTTCCTGGTTCAGTTGTGGTAGTTTATATGTCTCTAGGAATGCATCCATTTCTTCCAGATTGTCAAATTTGTTGGCGTAGAGTTGCTCATAGTATGTTCTTATAATTGTCTGTATTTCTTTGGTGTTCGTTGTGATCTCTCCTCTTTCATTCATGATTTTATTTATTTGGGTCCTTTCTCTTTTCTTTTTGATAAGTCTGGCCAGGGGTTTATCGATCTTATTAATTCTTTCAAAGAACCAGCTCCTAGTTTCGTTGATTTGTTCTATTGTTTTTTTTGGTTTCTATTTCATTG